>NC_056739.1:1955284849-1955538924 GCF_019279795.1 Protopterus annectens
GAGTATTGTTGTTTCGATTTTTGTTGATAGTATCTACAAAGGAAAGAAGGGCAGTGGTGGTACTATGGTGAGGTCTAAAACCATGCTGACAGTTTGCTATTATGTTGTGTAGAGAAAGATAGTGCACAAGTTGCTGATGAATACATTTTTCCATGATTTTTGCTAGGGGTGAGAGAAGGGCAATTGGTCTAAAGTTGGAAAGGTCAAGGGAGTTACCACCTTTATGTAGTGGGATAATATAGGAGACTTTCCAGATGTCAGGGATGGTTCCCTCTTGGATAGTTCTATTTATAAGTAAGGATATAGGATATGCAATTTCTTTGGCAGCTTTCTGAAGGAAAAGAGAAGGGAGCTTGTCAGCAGAAGGGGTACAAGGTTTCAGTTTGTGAATGAGTTTGTAGATGAAAGAAGTTGATATAGGTTTTAGAGAGAAGTTGTAGGAGGAGTAAGCTATATTAGTTGGAATATCAGAGTTGTTGGTGTTCATTTGTTTGGCTAGGGATTGAATACTTTCAGAGAAAAAAGAGTTGAATGCATTAGCAGTCTGGAGAGGGGTTTCTGGGTCAGCATTAAGAGGGGAAGGAGTTTTAGCAATTCCTGGGGAAAGAAGTCTATTTACTGATGACCAGAATTGTTTAGAATTGTTAAGATGGGTGTCCTGAAGTTCACAGTAGAAGTGTTTCTTGTCAGAGATTATTGATTTCTTAGCCAGATTTCTAAGCTGGCGGAAATGAACTAAATCAGGGTTTTGTTTATGGCATCTCCATTTTGTCCATGCTTTGTTTCTAGTCTGAATGAGTTTTTTAGTATTGTTGGTAAGCCATGGGGCTGTTTTGGTCTTTACTCTAATAGAACGTTCTGGAGCATGTGTATCCAGTATGGATAAGAAGGTAGTATTAAAGAATAAGACTGCCTCCTGCAGGGGAAGTGATTTTAAGCAATTCCAATCGCATGTTCTCAGTTCAGCTTGAAAATGTTCTAAGATAAAATGCTTGATAGAGCGAATTAGCCTTGTATTTGGGAGGTTAACACATTCTGACTTTTGTCTAGTAATGTAGGTTAGGGAGTGGTCGCTGATGTCGTCTGGCATAGTACCTACTTTATACTGTTTGTTGACTTTATTTGTGAGTATCCAGTCTAATATACTCTCTTTCTTACTGGGCTTATTGACTCTTGTAGTTGAGGTAATAGTTTGGGTGAAACCATGTAGGTTAATATGAGAGGAGGGATTATCAGCATTAATAGTGTTCCAATCAATGTTAACGTTGCCTAGAATTAAGGTTTCTTGGGGGTAGGTGGTAGAAACCCAGCTAAGAAAGTCTTCTAATATTGGAATGTTATTACCTGGAGGAAGATACAAGCATATAAAGTAAATTGCTTTTTTGGCATTAAGTTGGAGTTTAATAATGATGGCTTCTATTTTGCTATCTTGGTTTGGACATGCTGGTTGAGTAGAGATGTTAAGTTGATTTTTTGAAAAGTATTGCTACTCCACCACCCTTACGTTTTAAGCGGTCATGTCTTACTATATTATAACCTTGGGGTATAATCTCTGAGTCACACACACACACATATATATATATATATATATATATATATATATATATATATATATATATATATATATATACACACACACACATATATACATATATATATATATATATATATATATATATACATATACACACACACACACATATATATATATATATATATATATATATATATATACATATACACACACACACACACATATATATATATACATATACACACACACATATATATATATATATATATATATATATATATATATATACACACACACACACACACACACACACGTTCCCATGTTGGGATACGTTTGGTTTTGATAATGTTTGCGGGGTGGGGGTTGCAAGTCCCAAACTGGCATGGCATGGGTGAAGCTTGCTGGATGATCTCTGTGATGTCACGTGGTGTTCTGGTACCTGGGCAATGCAGAGCATCAGGCCGGTTATGTTAGTTGTTTTCTGGGTTTGGAACGGCAGGATTTATGATGGTTCAGGTGCCTGTTATTTCTTGTCTTGTGGACCTTACTCCTTGCGTGGATTTGCAGACATGATAAAAAAAAAAGCGGGAGCATACGTACATTGGTGCCTTCCAACTTTTCCCAGAGTGTCCAGTTTTGTTTTCTTTATTTTTCTAATTTCTGGAATGAGCTGAGGAGCAAGGTCACTTAATAGTGATCTGCATGTGTGTTACAAACACCGTATCTTTCAAGAAATGCATGCTGGGACTAGTCCTGCTATTCTAGCAACTTTCCAGTTTATTGGTTGGGAGGTACTGTTTTAAAGTTAACCGGTAATATAAGAGGTGTGGTTTAAATCATTTCTATTTTGTGCCAATGTCTCTGGTTATTTGACAGCTTTGCGGTAGTAGATGTGATCGATGTCAGCATTTAAGTTTGACCATCAAACCAGCTGGGGAGCATTAATATAGTAGATCAATCATGACCCACTTCTGCAGGCATGGTCAGTATTTTATCGATTTCTTGCACCACGGAGTTGGGAGGCTCTGTTTACTGTTAATTGAGAGGGAACAGTGGGGTGGTTAAAGTATTATGCTGCTGGGTACTTGTCCACATTGCCTGAATTGGTGGAATTGGGAGTTATCTTGTCTAGCAGCGAGTACAATTCATTCTAGATTCAGGCTGCCATAGCCATTGGTGGCATTGGCACTTCACTTTGTTTGGGCCTGGCAAGCCCAGAATACAGCCGTTGTCAGTCGGTCACTGCTGTTTGCGGTGGCCTTTCACTTTCTTATTTGCATTGGTGATACATAAAAGGAGAAGAGAAGGGGAAAAAAAGTTTGGCCATGGTTTTCCTTCTTGTGTGCTTTACTTGACAGCAGCTAGTGAATCATTAGAGGGTCGTGAAGCACCCACAAGTAGTCACTGGACAGGTGCAGTGTCAGCATAAACCACCTTAGGAGGAAATTTAGTGGCAGGCTTTTTGTTCAGCCTGAGTGTTTTCAATGAATGGGTTGTCTAACCTAAGTTGCCTTGTTAGGTGTTTGGATTTTATTGACCTATTTTATTACACAGCAAAGAGTCATTATATTATTATTAGACCTGGGATAGTGCGGAGGGGGCAGGGTAGCAATGCTGCAGCTTTCCTTTCATGGGATTAAGGGGCTAGGGGTAATGTGCAATGGCATGCGCAGTAGGCTTTAGGCATTTTGATTAACACATTCTAATGTTATACTACGTGATTTAATTGTCAGTTACTTTGCAAAGGCTGCAGCTGTGTGCAGAGGTTCAGTGGTAAGTATGCTCCATAACAGCTCTCAGATGTACAGACTTTCGCAGAATCTACAGACTTTACCTCATTCCATGGTTCAGTTTGCAGACAGGCTCATTGCCTGGCTGGTCCAGTTGTAGAAAGGTGGTTTTCTGCATAATTACTTAATTACCAGTAAATTACTGGGTGTTCATAAAGATTGGAGTTCAAAAAAAAAACATCAAAGAGGGAACAAGGAGAGAAAGCATTTGATCTTGGCTGACTGATTTAACTAGTGGTCTTGAGTGCCATGTGACATGTCTGCTTGGCAAGAGCATACTGCAAGGTTGATTAGGAGCATTCAGGGGGCAAGGCAAAGTGCAGAATCTACAGTCTGGAGCTACAGTTTAGATTTGTAGGGGATATTTGAAGGAGGGAAGTGACTCCAAGCATAGCTGTCAAACGCTGCTAGGTTGCTGAGTGATAAGGCAACAAGTATGCCGTTAACTGTAACAGCTACAGTGTGCATTGCCTCCATTTGTTCAACATTATGTGTTTAGTTTGTCTCGTTTGGAGATAGAATGTTAAGAGCTAGGCAGATGGCTTTACAATATCAGTTAGCTTCACTTATACAGGGCACTAATGGATGTGGTCTGGAATTGCAAGTTTACCCAGGTTGTGGATATTGCTAGGTGCTTTCATGTGTGGGGTTTTAGTTTAACATATTCAACTGGTAGTTAAATTTATCTTGGGTATTTGCTAGGGCCATTGGAAGCATAGCTTCAGTTATGGCTGCTTTGTCATAGATGTGAGTGGTGGTGATACATTCCTTCCCGTGTTGGCAGGATATGTTGTCCTTGAATATGTCATGGAATGGGGGTTATGTATTTTGGATGACTTATATGTCTCTTCTTTCTTGCAGATGGGGTCTTGGAACGCTGTGGCTGTAATGTGGAATAGGTGGGTATAAGGTGGAGCCTTCTCGTTACTATTAGAGAGTTTAACTTTGTCCTTTTCTTTGTAGATGGTGGTGTGCTGAGTTCCAGTTGTGAGATATAGTGAATTTGCAGATGATCATGCTTTGGTGTCGATTAAGAGGTGGGGTCATTGGGTGAGTAATTAGAAATGGATAGGTGAAAAGGCAAGCACAGTGATCCAGAAGAAGAAGAAACTCGTGACTGTCCAGGAGGATGAAGCACAACCAACTTTTTGTTTACTTTAGAATAAGTATTAATGTTTTATGCCCTTGTTTGATTTGTCATGCAGGATAATGTACAATCCATGGTAGAATTAATAGTTTTGTTATTTAGACATCATGGGATGCAGTGGTGCAACGGTTTGTGTCATTTCACAGCTAGAGGTTCTCCAGTTTGATTCTCGGCCAGGGGCCAGTTGTGTGGGCTTTGTGTGCCCTCCTTGCGTTTGTGTGGGTTTTGCCAGGTGCTTCTGGGTTTTCCTTCCATGCTGCTAAGTTGCTAGTTACTTAATATTGGATATATTTGTACGGGAAGATATATAGATCACATACGTTAGATGGTCGTCATAGTGAGAATGGTTTTGCTGCATGTTTAAATTTGTATGCACGTTTAAATGGAGGTCCTGATCAGTTGGGTGGGCACACTGAGATCACAGATGGAGTGCTGAATGAGTAACAGTCAATGTCCTGGTGGAAATGGACTTGAAAGGTAATTTTTTTTGTGGATGTTTTGAGTGCTGGAGAGGCTATATGGTAGTAGGTAATTTTATTCAATGGTCATTAAGGCATATTACAGTTGGGGCAGTGGTGATTTCTTGCAGATACAGGACATGTTTATTTTGGCCAGTTTGAGTGGGTTACTTTGGTAGGTTTAATAGTTGGTGTAGTTTATCAATTTTGTTGCTTGTGGCTTTATTCTTTTGATAAGCCCTTGCAGCAGATGGATGGGATGGGTTATAGGGATTTGTATTCTGATTATACGTTTATAGGTGTGGGGTTTGGAGTATATTTGTGGCATTTGTTATGGCTGTGGTTAGTCATTACAGAAAGGTGAGGGCCAGCAAGGATGGTTTTTAGGTGCTACTCTGGTACTGGATAGTTGGAGGGATGACAGGAAGGTCCATGATCTATGATAGGGCTGCTGTTAAGGTTAATTGGTGATTCCCCTTGTCTGGTTTTAGGGGGCATTGGGTTAACATCAGGGAGGGATTAAGGGTTTACTTTCAGTCGTTTGGCCTTTTTCTCACTTCAGCTATGTACGTGAAAAGGTTTATAAGCTGTTGGGTTGAGTCAGTGGCTTGTGTGAGTTAAGGATAATTGAGGGGACATGGAGTATTTATTTTACTTTTAGTGTTTGTGTTAGCTGGTGTATGAGGTTCATTTGGGTTGTTGGGAGATTATGGTTTGTTTCCAGTTGCCAATATGGAACTTACAGGGCTGATGGTGGTTGGGCTGCTAACAATGCCATGCTGGTTGTTTAATCATTTCATGTTATAAAGGCTAGTTGGTTTAATGTATGGAGTGATATTGCACCTGCGTTAGAGATCTCATTGGTATGATGGTATGCACTTGGGTTTAATAACGAAATAGTATGGCTTGTTTTGTTGAGTTACTAGAATGCCATGATGACTGTTGAGCTGTTTTATTGCTTGTAAGAGATAGTTAGTGTGATGGTGGGACTGCTAGACAACGGGAGTTAAATGATATTATTTTGGTTGGTAGTGATGGGGGAGTCATTAGAATTGTTATTACTCTGACATTAAAGAGAGCTCATTTAGTTATTACGGGATTGGGTGGTAAATGGGATTATGGGATTGCAATGTGGCATGGCGGCATGTAGTTGACTCTGTGTGGTTTTTATAATGCCGCTGAAGTCATTGCAGAGCTGCCATTGGTCATGAAGTGTGGATTATTTAGTGTATGTGCAGTGCAATGCTAGGTTATCTTAAGCATAGGTGCAGGGTTAGTGTTTTGTTTCAGTTGTTTCTGTTTATTTGTTATGTGATAGGGTTTTAGGAGTTAACTCTACCCATCTTGGTTAGTGGGGACGGGGTACACCGAATGATGTTTGGTTGGATGCCGTAATGGGTTTAGTTCATTGGAAGTGTGTCGCAGAGAGGGGGGAACAGCCTGGTCAGGCTGGTGGGCAGAGAAGAGGGGCAGGCTTGCCCTCTTCTGTTCCCCTTCTGGTGTTGGATGGTCAATTCAATAAGTTTGAAAAGGAAAGTGAATGGTTACGCTGCTTGAGTACATAAGTAAGTAGAGGAATCTACTTATTTGGTTGATGGTATAATGCAATAAATGGTAATGAAAGTGAGCGGGTACACTGCTTGATGAGTACCAATAAATTAGAAGTTATGTACCTACCATAACGTTCCATGTTAGTTGTCTTCTCTCGCCTTCTTTCTTGCTGGATGGGTTCGGAGCCGATCCTCGGCTCCGACTCGGCACTTGCTTTAGCTTGAGAACTCCTTTTACCAGCTCCAGGCAACCCTATATCCCATGATGCAAGGCGGAACTACCTCAGATCTCGTTTGGTAGCTAACCTACCCTGCTAAAGACTATCCTAACAATTAGGAACACAAGTTCCTACTAGAAGTCCTCATATGAAGGCTCAGGAGGAAAACAACCTAATAGGAACTCTTCAAGATCTGTCCAGGCCAGGGGGAAGGAGGAGGGCAAGAAAGAAGGCGAGAGAAGACAACTAACATGGAACATTATGGTAGGTACATAACTTCTAAATGTTAAGTTGTCAATCTCGCCTTCATTCTTGCTGGATGGGACCGGCCCCTAGCACCTGTATCCCAGGTGGCTCAATGGAACAGACTCTTGAGAACTGTGGAACCAAAACTGGCCCTATCTCTGGAGGCCAAGTCCAACTTGTAATGAGAGACAAAGGTATGAGGCGTAGCACAAGTAGCTGCTGCACAAATGGTATCAATGGGTAGTCTATCCTGAAAAGCTGCAGAAGTGGATAGACTCCTGGTTGAGTGTGCTTTTGGTTTAGAAGATAGCTGTTTGCCTCTGAGAGAGTACACATAGGAAATGGTGGAAGTCAACCATCTGGATAAGGTCACTTTAGAAACTGGAAGACCTATCCTGTTTTCTGCATAGGAGACAAATAATTGGTCCGATTTTCTGAATTGTTTAGTTCTATGCAAATAGTACCTGAGCTGACGATGGACATCCAAAAAATGCAGTTTCTGTTCAGCTCTGTCGGAATAGTTTGGGAAAAAGACTGGTAGATCTATAGATTGGTTAATATTGGTTTGAGACACGACTTTGGGGAGAAAGGAAGGGTTAGTTCTTAATGATACCCTGTCCTTATGAAAAACCAAATAAGGGGAACAAATGCAGAGAGCTTGAATCTCGGAAACCCTTCTTGCAGAAGTGACAGCCAGTAAAAATATTGTTTTCCAGGTCAATAACTTCAAAGAACATGAAGCAGACTGTTCGAAGGGAGGTAGTATCAAGGATGCCAATATTAAGTTTAGATCCCATTGCGGAGGAGGATGCTTTATACGTGGTTTTAGGAGAAAAACTCCTCTCAGAAAGGCCTTGCATAATCTATGAGACATAATGTTATTGTCATGCAAGCCAACATGATACTTGGAAATAGCAGCCAGTTGTACTTTGACTGTAGATGACGAGGATCCTGAATGAAAAACCTCCGCCAGGAAATCTAAAACAGAATGTACAGGAGCAGTAAAGGGATCAATATTTCTGGAATTTGCCCAAATAGAAAAACGTCGCCACTTGCTAGCATAAACAGTCCTAGTGGACGACTTCAAAGAAGACACTAAAATGTCTCTGACTGAGTCAGAAATCATCGGTAGCCTGGCTAGGGAGATCCGGAACTGGGTCCAGATGCCAGGGCTGCACCAGAAGGTGACGATGCAGAGACGGAAACCAAATTTGTCGAGGCCAATATGGGGCAATGAGGATCAACTTGGCTCTCAAAACGGTGGCTTTCTGAATGACTTGTGGAATCAAGGGAAAGGGGGGAAAAGTGTACAGAAGTCCCCGGGGCCAATCCTGGGTTAGAGAGTCTCTCAGGGGTTGGCCTGGAAGGGGAAAAAGAGTGAAAAAATCGGGGCACTTGTTGTTTTGAGGAGTAGCAAAAGATCGCAACAAGGAGTGCCCCACTTCAGAAATATCTGATCCACTACAGATTGATTGAGAGACCACTCGTGAGGCATCAGAATGGATCTGCTCAGCCTGTCCGCCAATAGGTTGGACCTGCCGGGGATATGCGTTGCTATCAGAAACCGCTAAGAAGAGATCGCCCATTGCCAAAGTCTGAGAGCTTCTCGACATAACGGATAGGACCTGGTCCCGCCCTGTTTGTTGATGTACCAGACCACGGACATGTTGTCCGTTTGTACTGCAATAGTCCCGTGGGAAGAAAGTCGTTGAGGGCTTGCAACGTTAAAAGCACTGCTCTCATCTCCAGGACATTTATGTGCAGATGGTATTCTATGGGTTGCCACGTCCCGTGGACCATCCTGCCCTGATAATGCCCCCCCACCCGATCAGAGAGGCATCCGTAGTGACTGTGGCAACTGGAGGAGGGGGAATAAAGGGTCGGCCCTGATGAAGAAGAGGGAAGATATCCACCAGTTCAGATGAGCTCTGCACGACTGTGTGACTAAGATTTCGTGCCTCATCGGAAGACTGTGGTACGACCACTGCGTGAATAGCATCCACTGCAGAAGACGCATGTGGAAGTGAGCCAGTGGTAGAAGAACAATGGCCGCAGCCATAAGACCTAGAACCTTCAGTATAAATCTGGCTTTGATCTTGTTGCTTTGCAATAGAATCCGAACAAATTTTTGGATGTCCAGAATTCTTTGATCTGTTAGTCTGGCTAACATTTTGACGGTGTTTAATTCTGCGCCTATAAAGGTGATAGATTGGCAAGGCAGCAGAGAAGATTTTTCAAAATTTACTGAAATTCCCAAACTCCTGCAAAGCTGAAGAGTGTAGTCTCTGGACTGAAGAAGCTGACACTTGGTGGTGGCGGAGAGGAGCCAGTCGTCCAAGTAGGGAAACACCTGGAATCCTTGACATCTCAGATGAGCTGTGACCACTGCCATGCATTTGGTAAACACTCTGGGGGCTGAAGTGAGGCCAAAGGGCAGTGCTCTGAATTGGTAATGACTGGTCCCTAGCCAAAAGCGGAGAAACCTTCTGGAGCGTCTGTGAATCTTTATGTGATAGTACGCATCCTGAAGGTCTATAGAGCACATCCAGTTGTCCTTGCCCAGAAATGGCAAAATGGACTGAAGCGTGACCATCCGGAATCTTGCCTTCTTGACAAATCTGTTTAGATTGCTCAGGTCTAATATTGGTCTCCAATCTCCCGTCCTTTTGGGGACCAAAAAGAATCTCGAGTAGACGCCGGATCCTACCTGGTCTGCCGGCACCGTCTGGACGGCTCTTTTTTCTAGGAGTTTTGAAACCTCCTGTTCTGCTAAATCCCTTTGACCGGGTGAGATGTCTGGAAGGGATTTTAGAGGTACGGGAAACCTTTCGAAGGGGATTTTGTAACCCTCGGATATGATCGACTGTACCCACATCTCTCGTGATAGGGATTGCCAGGCTACTGGGTACAATGAAATCCTTCCCCCGACTGCCTCCAAGGGTGGACAGTCGGGCAACACCTCAGGGATGCTGAAAGGGCTTCTCAGGAAGAGACTCCCTGTTGCCCTGGTTCTGAGGACCCCCCCCTGCCTCTAGGGCAGCGTCTATTATTGTTACCCCCTCTGCCTCTGGGGGTAAACTGACCACGTGCATCCGGTGTAGCTCCTTGGGCTTTATGGAACCACATCTTCCCCCCCTTCTGACCCTTGGGATATGGTCTAGAAGGAGTGGAAAATTGGACTCCAACGGCAGAAAGAGTTTTACCGTCCTGCTCACACCTGGTCAAGGTATCCTTCACCTGAGGTCTGAACAAAGCCGAACCATCAAAGGGGTATTAGTGAAGGACGCCTTAAAGGGGTCCGCAAAATTACAAAGCCGCATCCAGCCCTGGCGTCCAAGCGCAACTCCTGTGTCTGCAGCCCTGCGCGCTCCATCGGCCGCATAGGATATGAGCCGCATGGAGGAGTTAGATATGGAATTCAGGATTGCAAGCTGCGAGGCAATCTTTTCTTGAGCCCCAGCAGCAGAAGGATCCTGGACTACTTCACCCAGTTCCTTGAGAATATCTCGTTGAAGCCTGGTGAAGTGACAAAGATAATTCAGCTTAACGCATAGCAAAGGTTGCTGAAGAAAACATCTGCTTTCCATACCTGTCCATGGTCCTAGAATCCTTGTTAGGAGGATGGACAGGTACTGAAGGATCCGCCAGTTCCTTCTTAGTGGCTGCCGCCACCACCATAGCATCCACAGAGACACCCTTGGAAAGGAACTGTTTGTCCGAAGGGCCGTGATGAATTTGGATGGTCTCCTGGGGACAGGTTCCACAGAATCTGGAGCCACGCCTTCGAGCCACTACCTGCATAAGTGGGTCGAAAGGCAGAGACACCCAGGAGGTGGAGGGTCGGGATCCAAAAGCCTCCAGGTATACCGACTCATCCTCGGAGGGGTCAATGGAGGCCAATTCCCCCTCTGTTTGAGGAGCTCAAGGATGTCTGAAAAGGAGACATCCTCAGAGGGGGACCGTGGGGAACCCTCTGACTCATCTAAGTCGGTATCAGATGTAGTAGACTCAGGGGAGTCTGTGTGTTTCCTCTTACACGTCCTCTTCCTAGGGGGTTCCCCTGCAGGATCAGGAGAAACCTCGGAAGAGGAGGAAATTCCCAGTGGGGAAACCTGGGGCGATGGATCCCTGGGCCTGAGAGCAAGAGGCTGGCAAGAGGCGTCTGCAGGCACTGATGAAGGAGGAGCTAGAGGGATGGACCGTTGACCAGGCTCAGAGGCCAGGACACTCCTCATCACCTTAAAGGCTCCCCTCCCCGGGAGGCCGGAATATCCCCGCTCCGAGGAAACAGGAATTCCCGGCTCCAATGAGAGGGAAGGCTCCGAGGCCGATGTCGGCGCCGAGCTTACCAAAGCCGAAGCCCCGAGAGGGAGAGCGGGGTCGGACAAGGGTCCGATGCCACTAGCCCCCTCAGAGCCGACAGTGGAAACCCGACGACCGGATCCCTCCAAGGAAGGCCTCAAGGAGGAGATCGGAGCCGAGGACGACGGAGCCGAAGGATGTATCGGCTCCGGCATCGAAACAGTCGCTGTCCCGAGAAGCTCCAGCTCCGAACTCTGGTGTGGAGTCGGAGGAGGAAGTTCAAGGGGTGAGGCTATAGTCGAAGTCTGTTGAGACGGGCTATGGAGCATTTGGGCCAGTGCCTGAGACTTCAACAGCCTGCTTACCACCCTCTCTAAGTCGTGGTCAGACAGCCTGGAAGATCTCGAAGATCGGCTCCGCTCCGACAAAAGATGAGACCCCGGAGCCGAGTGGATACTCAGTAAAGAAGGGGACCGAGATCTCTTTCGGGACAAAGCCATCGGAGCCGAAGTCCCCTGAACTCCAGATGGAGCCGAAGGTTTCTCGGCTCTGATGCTGGATAAGGTGTCGGCTCCAGCCGGAGCCGACAAGGCCACAGTAGACAAGGTATCAGAGCCAGCCGGCGCCGAACCTACTACTTTAATGGTAGAAACATCGGTTCCAGCCGGAGCCGATCTCGGCTCCGACAGAGCCGGAGCCACCGGAGGAGGCTTGGATACTGAAGCCTGAGCCTTCGGTGGCTTAGAAGGTTTCCCAGACCCTGCTTTAGAGGGAGAACCTTCTGGCTTAAGTAAGCCATGGAGGATAAGTTTATTCCTCCTTTCCTGCAGGACTCTCTGGCTAAAAGAGTGACACAAAGCACAGGAGTCCTGCAGGTGCACAGGCCCCAGGCAATAAACACAAGAAGTGTGACCACCTGCCAGAGACATTTTCTGACAGCACGAGTCACACTTCTTGAAGCCTGAGACCTTGCCTTCCCTAGACATAACCTAGGAGGAAGTAACACACACAAAACCCCAACAAACACACAAAATTAATCCCCTACACACAACACACAGGAAGGGATTAACCAAAGGGGTTTTAGGCCTAACTAAAACTTTACACTAAAGATTATAAAAAGGTTATAAATTTTTGAAACACAAGGGGATAGGGTGGGCTGTAACTGACTACAGACTATACTATGAATAAAAAGGGGAAATTAAAACCCTAACTAAGCTTTTCTGATTTTACCAAGAAAATCACTTACCTCAGCTGGCAAAGGAGACCTCTTTCGCTAAGCGGCAAACGAGATCTGGGGTAGTTCCGCCTTGCATCATGGGATATAGGGTTGCCTCGAGCTGGTAAAAGGAGTTCTCAAGCTAAAGCAAGTGCCGAGTCGGAGCCGAGGATCGGCTCCGAACCCATCCAGCAAGAATGAAGGCGAGATTGACAACTTAACATTGGTAATGGAAGTGAGCATGTACGCTGCTTCATAAGTAAGCGAGTGTATGTATGGATGCTGCTTACTGATCAGCATAAGCAGGTCTATGCAGTCCTGTCCTAAGATAATTTTACATGGATGTTATTTCACCTGTATCATGTTTGGTTGAAATGAATGAATATTGATTAACATTTACATTTATGGAAATTTAATAAAGGTCGTCAAATGGCATTCTGTGGAATGTGTTTCCTGAAGGGGACCTGGACAAAAGGTATTATTGGAGACAATCCGGTATTTGCTTCTGAAAGTGGAAAAATTAAAAAATATTTTTACAGAAGCAATCAAGCAAGAAATGATAGTAAAGGAATGCTAAACTCGGGTAGTTATTTGTTTTGTCAATTTGTTATTGAAGGAAATGAGCTTAGGATACCAGCTAGAAATTATACTATTGAATTATTATTATGAGTATAATTGTATATCTAAATTTGTAGTTTGTTGCTTTTTGTGGGGTCTGTCCTGCATTTTATACTGGTAGAACCTCTAGAATATTTAATAAGAGAAAGTATGTACATTTAAGATTTGTACAAAATAAAGAAGCAAATAATGGCTTGGCAAAGCATGTAATACAAAAGCATAATTCAAGCGAAGGATGAGCTAGATTGGAAAGAGTACTGTTGACAGGTAAGGTTGAATGCATGCAGTTCCCCGGTATGAATGAAAGGGAGAACTACAAAATGGTTCTAAAAAGGAAAGGGTTAAATCATTAATCTTGTGAAGAATGTGATTTTAAACAAGTGCATTTAATGAAGTTGTGAATGGGTACAGCTTGGTCTGAGGAAGTTCCATAACCGGGACAAAAGAGCTTACCAGTTGTATTTTGTTTTTATTTAAGTATTAAAATGGAATGTTTTTAATTTAGACCATTGATGTATTTTATTTATTTTATTGCATTCTAGTTTGTTCTATTTGTGAGGCTTTTTGTCCTTTTTATATGTACATATATTAACAAATCATCCGTGTGTATCCCCACCAGTAACACCAACAATCACCAACAACACTGAGTCACCCTGATATTTCAACACATACATCAAGAAATGTACAAGTTGTAATATACAAGTTGTGTGCCACCTCATGAACAGGGCCAGTTGATGGTGCCACAGCCTTGCTCATCTAAATACAAACAGAAAAATACAACTAAAAAGAGTATTGTAGTTACACATCTAGGCTAATAAACTGTATTCGTCTGCTAGGCTAATAGCCTCAAATGACACTGTGAAGCAATGTGACTATGCAGGCCTCCCAAGCTGCTGTACAATACATGTCTTGGTTACGTCATCTAGTATAATTTTACCTGCAGTCATACTTAAATCAGACTTGTGCTGCGGTATGTTAAGTACTGTGAACGGTAGTCCATAAACTTAGATAGGAAGGGGTTCTAATCTCGCTGTCGACAAATGTGTGTGTGTGGTTGTATAATCAAAAGTGGAAGTGTGTCTCCTAATCTAACTTCACAAATGGTGTGGTTTCCCATTGTTTTTCTGCTTCCACAAACATCCAGTCTAAGCAGTCCTACAAACTCTTGTCCCCACGTGTCCTGCTGATGTCATCTACCATAAGAGCATCGGAAGCCCTGGTTAAAGCAGACTTCTGCTGTGGTGCATGCAGTCTGTAAGCTTAGATAGGTAGGGGTTCTATTCTCACTGCAGTCAACTTGGGGTGTGTTTGTGTGTGTGCGTGTGAGCAGTTGGTGGATGTTATACAGAGCATTTTACAGCAGCCTGTGGGACACTATCCATTTGTCGCTAAAATACACTGCTGATGTCAAACATCATATTGCATGACTGGATGTGTATACGTCACGACAAGTCATGTTCACACACTATCCTGACACACTGGTAGATGTCACCTCATCCTATATAGGACAGACAAGAGTGACATTCCTGTTACTGTATTCACAAATATCACTACATCTATTTGCAATGTTGATGGACAGGTTGACACATTAGATCACATAGGAGTCCACCTGGACTATAATGTTTGCAGATGATATTGTGATTGTATTAACAGTAAGAAACAGAGTAAGTAGATCCTGGAGAGGTGGAGATATGCTCTCCAGAGGAGAGTAATGAAGGTCAGCAGGTCAAAGACAGACTGTTTGTGTAAAAGGGATGGGGATAGAGGAATGTTTAGGATGCATGGAGTGTAGTTAGTGAAGGCATATGATGTGAAATACTTTGGATCAACATTTCAGAGTAATAGTGATTGTGGAAGACACATGAAGAAGAGAGCATACAGGGTGGAGAAGAGTGTCAGGATTGTTTTTTGTCAGATGTGAAGATGGTAGTGAGACCAGCTTTGTCATGTGTGTTGCAGACAGTGCCACTGACAAAAATGCAGGAGTCATAACAGGTGTTTGTAGAGTTCCAGATGTTATGACTTGCATTGTGTGTGCAGAGAATGAACAGGAGTAATAACTGTATAGTATACTGTCAGCTCATGTGTTACCATTTGGAGACAAAGACAGATTGCCGGGATTGTCTTGGTTTAGACGTGTCAATGAGTGAAGCTGTGTATATGTATATTGGGAGTAGGATGCTAAGGACAGATGTGCCAGGTAAGAGGAAAAGAGGAAGGCCTAAAACAAGGTTTATGGATGTGGTGACAGAAGACATGCAGGTGGTTGGTGTGATAGAAGAAGATGCAGAGGATAGGTGTGATGGAAGCAGATGACTTGCAGTGGCAATCACAAATGCTACTATCTAAATTAATAAGGAGATGATGAAATATGTGTTGGATGAAACATCATCTGTACACTCAAGATGGAAGTGTACTGTAGGAATACCTATTTGACGTGTAGCGTGTCTTCACTCAGTTTGTCATTTAACAGTGCGTCTTCATATTACCTGTTCTGGATTGTGTGCAGAAGCTTTAACAGTTTGCCTATATCCATGCAGGATCATCAATACACTTGCTTTCAAATACAATAAGCTGCTGCTATGTAGCAGAGCAGATGTAGCTGTCAGAACCTCTGCTGCATAACAAGCAGCAATTTGCACACTTGGCTACCAATAACAGAGGTAGTCATCCACCTTATGGAGGACATCATAATGGACACAACATAGATTAGTCACTTGAAAGCAACTGAGCACATATATCCCTCATTTTTGCATTCTCTATGCAAATACCAGGCTCAAAGCTCACATTATCACCTCTCATTTCCTCCTGTTTCCCCTGCTAGCATAGTTGCCATGAGTTGGTGATTCAGTGCAGATAATGCATCATCTGTGCTGAATAGGCTATTACCTCCTACATCACTGAAGTACAATTTTTAAACAGCTCAGCCTACAATAAGAATCTTGAATCTGTACTCTCTTCCTTCCAGAAGAGTAACATTAAACAGGTTGTTTGCTCACATGCCTTGCCTTCTAATCATAATATGCACCCAACACAAACCATCATGTGCAGAGGTACCCCCCCCAACCAACCTAAACAGCAGATGCATCCTAATCATAATCAGTCTGCAAACAAACAATACACAACAGATTTCATCACCAATGTCTCAGCATAGCAGTGTTTAATGCAATGGACATGTATCCCAAAGGTTCTCATAATAGTTGATGGTATAGTGAAATATACAGATGCCCCACTCAACAGCTTACACAAGGATAAGTTTAGTGTCAGCTGTGTGCAGGCTTGCCAAATGTCCCTATTTCAGGGGGACTGTCCCAGGTTCAGAAGCCCCATCCGGAATCCCACACTGCTGGTTAAAGTCCCAGTGAAATAGCCTCTGCGTTGTGATTTATGAATGGCCCATATGCAAGTATACAAGCCAATCATAAAGTGGAGCTACTTCTGTTCAATGCAGAACAGCTGGCTGTTCCACATTAAACAGAAGTGGCTCTGCTGTGCGATTTTTTTGTGTGGCTCATATACCAGCATATGAGCCAATCAAAACTTGCAAAGCGGAGTTATTTCTGTTTAATGCGGAACTGCCTACTGTTCTGCATGAAAGACCTTTTTTTTTCTTCACTTAGCGTGAAGGACCTCTTTTTATTGGTTCCTACCTGTCCCTTTCCAAATCTGGCAAACCTGGCTGTGTGACACATGTAGTTGTCAAAGCACACAGGCAATCAACTCATTCAACAAGTCCCACTCTCAATCCAGCATACTTCATCTTGGTATGAATGAAGCATTGTAATGCATTTTGTCTGCCTTATAAAATTTCTATTTTGCTATAACAGCAATACTTCTAAGCACCATCAGGTAAATGCCCAAGTCTCATCCTATGAACCTTGGTACCTATGCTGATGTACATGCAGAAAGGAACATTATATTGTATTACCATTCTGATGAAATTTGTCTTATGTGCTGACATACAATCCTAAGCTCTGAATCTGATGGGTCGACTTGGGATCTGCACCTATACAGATGTAGTACACAATCCTTAAAGAGAAAAAAATGTAATACATTAATGACACATAGAAAAACATCGAGTATGAAGAATTATAATGATTATGCTAGCAACTGTCTAAATGGCTACATACAATCTAAGTGACAGGTAGAATTATCAGATCAACAGCAAAAATGGAGGTAATACACTCAGATTAATATAGTCACCTTGTGCATCAGACACATGCAGTGGATATAAAAAGTGTACACACCCCTGTTAAAATGCCAGGTTTTTGTGATATAAAAAATGAGACCACAATAAATAATTTCAAAACTTTTCCCACCTTTAATGCGACCTATAACCTGTACAATTCAATTGAAAAACAAATCTGTTAGAGGAAAAAATATAAAAAAATAAAAATGTATAATACGCTGGTTGCATAAATGTGCACACCCTTAAACTAATACTTTGTTGTGTGCACACCCTTAAACTAATACTTTGTTGAACCACCTTTTGATTTAATTACAGCATTTAGTCTTCTTGGGTACACTCCTGACATCCATTAAAGTGACTGATTAACCCCAAATAAAGCTCAGCTGTCCTAGTAGGATTTCCATGACATTTACTCAGTTGCCTGCTACAGCAAAAGCCATGGTTCACAGAGAGCTTACAAAGCATCAAAGGGATCTCAATGTTGAAAGGTATCTGTCAGGTGAAGGGTACAAAACATTCCACAGCATTGGACATACCATGGAACACAGTGAAGATAGTCATCAAAAAGTGGAGAAAATATGGGACAACAGTGACGTTACAAAGAACTGGACGTCCCTCCAAAATTGATGAAAAGACAACATGAAAACTGGTCAGGGCAGCTACCAAGAGACCTACTGAAGGAGCTGCAGGAATTTCTGGCAAGTACTGGTTGTATACTACATATGACAATAATCTCCCATATTCTCCATATCTCTGGACTATGTGGTAGGGTTGCAAGACAGAAGCCTTTTTTTCCCACAGAAAAACATCCAGGCCCAGCTAAAATTTGCAAAACAATACATCAAGTCTCCCAAAAGCATGTGGGAAAATGTGTTATGGTCTGATGGGACCAAGGTTGAACTTTTTGGCCACAATTCCAAAAGGTAAGTTTGGCGCATAAACAATACTTCACATCACCAAAAGAACATCATCCCCAAGGTAAAGCATGGCGATGACAGTATCATCCTTTGGGGTTTCTTTTCTTCAGCTGGAACTGGGGCTTTAGTGAAGGTGGAGGGAATTATGAACAGTTCCAAATACCAGTCACTTTTAGCCCAAAACCTTCAGCCGTCTACTAGAAAGCTGAAGATGAAGAGGAATTTCACCTTTCAACATGATAATGACCCCAAGCATATATAAGAATGGCTTCACCAGAAGAAAGTTAAAGTTTTGGAATGGCCCATCCAGAACCCAAACCTAAATCCAATAGAAAATCTGTAGGGTGACCTGAAGAGGGCTGTGCACAAGAGATAGCCTCGCAATCTGACAGATATGGAGCACTTTTTCAAGGAAGAGTGGGCAAATATTGCCAAGTCAAGATGTGCCATGCTGATAGACTCCTACCAAAGAAGGCTGCATGTTGTAATTAAATCAAAAGGTGCTTCCCCAAATTATTAGTTTAAGGGTTTGCACACACAACAAAGTATTAGTTTAAGGGTGTGCACACTTATGCAACCAGCGTATTATACGTTTGTTTTTTTTTTTGTTTTGTTTTTTTTGCCCCTAACAGATTTGTTTGTTTTTCAATTGAACTGTACAGGTTATAGGTCACATTAAAGGTGGGAAAAGTTTTGAAATGATTTTATATCACAAAAGCCTGGCATTTTAACAGGAGTGTGTACAATTTATATATCCACTTTAGCTTTTTAATATCCCCGAATCCAAAAGATAAATGACACAGATGTGGCACAGTTATCACTTTCAAAGGGTGTTGTGCTGGGGTGCTGGAGGCCAGGGCTGACACAAAAGGTTGGTGTGTGTGTGTGTGTGTGTGTGTGTGTGTGTGTGTGTGTGTGTGTGTGTGTGTGTGTGAGAGTAAGGTCTGGACTATGGGGTAGAGTTGCAAGACAGAAGCCTTTTTTTTCCCACAGAAAAACATCCAGACCCAGCTACAATTTGCAAAAAAATACATCAAGTCTCCCAAAAGCATGTGGGAAAATGTGTTATGGTCTGATGAGACCAAGGTTGAACGTTTTGGCCACAATTCCAAAAGGTACGTTTGGCGCATAAACAATACTTCACATCACATAAAGAACACCATCCCCAAGGTAAAGCATGGTGGTGGCAGTATCATCTTTTGGGGTTTCTTTTCTTCAGCTGGAACTGGGGCTTTAGTGAAGGTTGAGGGAATTATGAACAGTTCCAAATACCAGTCACTTTTAACCCAAAACCTTCAGCCATCTGCTAGAAAGCTGAAGATAAAGAGGAATTTCACCTTTCAACATGATAATGACCTCAAGCATATATCCAAATCAACAGAAGAAAGTTAAAGTTTTGGAATGGCCCATCCAGAGACCAAACCTAAATCCAACAGAAAATCTGTAGGGTGACCTGAAGAGGGCTGTACACAAGAGATGGCCTCGTAATCTGACAGATTTGGAGCACTTTTGCAAGGAAGGAGTGGGCAAATACTGCCAAGTCAAGATGTGTCATGCTGATAGACTCCTACCAAAGAAGGCTGCATGCTGTAATTAAATCAAAAGGTGCTTCACCAAAGTATTAGTTTAAGGGTATGCACATACAACAAAGTATTAGTTTAAGAGTGTGCACACTTATGCAACCAGCATATTATAAGTTTGTTTTTTTTGCCCCTAACAGATTTGTTTGTTTTTCAATTGAATCGTACAGGTTATAGGTCACATTAAAGGTGGGAAAAGTTTTGAAATGATTTTATATCACAAAAGCCTGGCATTTTAACAGGGTGTGTACACTTTTTATATCCACTTTAGCTTTTTAATATCCCTGAATCCAAAAGATAAATGACACAGATGTGGCACAGTTATCACTTGCACAGGGTGTTGTGCTGGGGTGCTGGAGGCCAGGGCTGACACAAAAGGTTGGTGTGTGTGTGTGTGTGTGTGTGTGTGTGTGTGTGTGTGTGTGTGTGTGTGTGTGTGTGTGTGAGTAAGCAAGGGAAGCAGCCAAGGTGGACCATGTAAATGTTGCATGTGTGTCTGTTGGTGCCCTCAATGTGACATTGGTGTGCGAGTGTCTGCATGAACACAGTCACGCTTAATGCTAGCCCTACATGTCTATATGTTGGACAGCTGTGAGCCGTGCATAGTAGAGCTGGCAGTTCATCGTCCCCACCCACGAACATGAGAACTGGCTCTGCCAGGAGCTGCACTGTCACCTCCACACCTGAGGTTAGATGCTGTGCTACTACCTGAAGCTGACCAATGTCTGCTGGATGTGCTTCCTTCACAGGAACACCCAGGATCACATCCCCATGGCCTGCTGCATCTGGGTGTGGACAGCACACTCCCTGCTGGAGCAGTGGATGTATTGCCACTACTGGAGTGTGATCGGGCACAGCCACATTGGCTCTCAGCAAATGTAGTTGCTAACCTACACCCATGAGGCAAGTGCTCCCCTCCCAGCAGGTGTTCCATCACAGATAATGTACATTCCATGACAGATAATCTGTGCTCCCTCACAGATGCATCCCATTCCAATGCGTCATTCAAAGGCTCCAGGGAATCAACACAGTGAAAGCAGTCACAGATGTCAGACTGTGCCTCATCTAGAGTCCTGACCATTCTCCTGGAGTTCCTTCCTTAATGTGCCTCTGCCTCCATGACAGCCCTAAACATATGTTGGGTGACACGTGATGAGACACTTTCAGCAGGTTGGGAAGGGACAGCAGGCCTCCTCTGAGCTCTGCTATCAATCCACCTGTGCGGCAACTCACCAGCAGTTTGGCTATGGGCAGTGTCAACAGTCAGTGAAGCCACAGTACCCACACTTCCCTGGTCAATGTCCTCACCCTCCAAGCTGTCCATTAACTATGGCCTCAGTGGGTTGGGTATGCGTAGGCATACTGGCCATGTCCGGTAAGAATTAGGGGATTTGGTGTATTACAACCTCTGTGTCAGAATCAGCCTCTGCAACCCCCAGATGTGTCACACTTTGGCCCCCACCATCATCAAAATCTGATGAGTTACTGACAACAGGTGGTCTACTGGACAAAGAACCGTTGCCATATTCACCTGTGATAAAAGGATGGAAAACATAAATATATTAATACCTGCACTACTATGCTGCAATATATGTTACTCGATTTACACTGCTGTCACTACTACAGACATTCATACCTTTCAACCTCTTAGAGCAAGACATGTGGATAAAGCCATGAATAATGGACAGACAAAAGCCCAGAAGTAGGGGCCATTGTGACATATTGCCCTTACAAACCTAGAAAGGTGATACAATAACAGGTATTACTTCACCGTAGCATTTCTGATGGATATGCAGTCCAAATTTTGGATTTCTGTCATTATTTGATGTCTCAAAACTTTAATGACATGTCAGTAGTTTGCAAATCAATCACTATGATCTTGCACACCAGCCAATGGCATGAATCACACATCTGGACATTCTGCAAATACCTGTACAGTTGACAAGTATGCAGACAGTACAGCAATTCATACAGCAGGCCTGAGATCAAACTTTAGCAGATATGGTGGCATATATCTTAATTAGTAACATAAATGTATTCTGCTTACTAACTGCTGGAGTCCTATATGTGTGGATTCCTAATGGTCCTGAAAAAAAAGTAAAGGAAAAGGTAATGGCAACAGTACCACCTTTAACATTATAACAGAGGGTAATACTTTTAATATTCTATATCTTCAATCAAAGCAATGTTAACAGGAATGTGGCTGACAACCTCTAAATGACCTTAAAATGCAGCCATATGAAATACCAACGCCAAAAAAAGAACCTGACACACACACAAACTAGATACACTATTACAGAATGAATGCAACACTATTAGACTGATGATCTAAAAAAGCCTACCTGGAAGCTCCTCCTGAGATGCTGGGGTGGCATCCACATCCAGTACTTATTGGCTAATGGACTGTTGGGGAGCTGTCCTATGTGGCAATGTTTGCCAGAAAGTCCTCAGTGGCAGTGAGAAGTTGTTTTGCTGCAGGCCCATCACCAGTGACCTGACAATCACGTGCAACTTCAGCAGTATGCCTCCTTGCAGCATGAATCATGTCAGTGGCTCTGTGTCACACCTGCTCATAGCTGTGATTCTGTTGGCTAGTAGGATTAATATTTCATAACAGTTTGTGGTTGTAATGCATCAATTATGTCATTCTCTGCAACAGAGAATGGTTGCCTATGGCGGGCAGGCATTTTTTTCTGATAGACAAAATAATGATAACACATTTATGGATCACATCATTAAAAAAAACGGTGTACAGATAAAGCAGTACACTACGGTTATCAGTATACAACAGTTGATTACAATTTGAATATTCCACATTGGTCAACAAAAACAGTTGCTACAAAAAAAGGAGAGTAGCATGAGGAACATATCCTTACTTGTACCATAACAGATACTCACTTATGCTCACACAACCAACACAGCAGTCCATTCTAAATTGTGCCATAGCAGGAACTCACCCCCCTCCCCGAAAAAAACAGGCTAAGGGAATGTGCTAACTAAACAACAGTGTGATGTTAAAAGTGCTCTCAAAGGAAATATCCATGAAATGTGTGCACAGTTATCACACACATCATTAGACTATTGGCCTACTCTACAGCCTCAGTACCTCTCAAATGGCTGGAAAACAAACCAATAAAAAATAAAAAATAAAATAATAATAATAGTAAAAAAAGTACAGTTCCAACAAATGGTTACTGATATACTTCACATTATTTGTAAGTGGATTCCAACATATCAATTATTTAGTAAAAAAAACGGATACATACCTGGAGTACGATACTCCTCTGTCACAATATACTGCTCCAAAATAAATGTTTAAGTGATTTAGATTTCTGAAATAACTCTCAACCACTACACATTTCCCTTTTTCTAATGGTGTACAATTACTAAACTGATTGCGTCTGACCTTGTTTGTCCTTCAGAGATGCTAACTGTGGCATACACAGCTGCACTGTATGCTAATCAACAAATCCCATGAAGCTAATCAACAATATATAAAGCAACAATGTAGAAACCATTCCACTTCTTATATGTGGCATGAATAATTAGTGGAGTACAGATACAACATGAGAACTGACGGACTGTCAAGTAGAAGCTACATTTAACATACATTTGTGTGCACTACAGGCTGAAACCAATGCTGCTGCTGCTGCTGCTGCAAATAGCCATTGACAGAGAGGGTGAGGACTTGGCAGGCCAACAATACAGTAGAGGAACTGTGGGACCTCTGGGAGCCTTGGGTCAGATACAGAGACAAATGCAGTGAAGCCATCCCAGTGGAATATAAGGTATGTGTTGAAGTTATTATGTTATCCACCAGTACCCTTAACAGACTACCAGGGCTGTGTCAGAGGCATCAGCAACCACGATCTGCCAAGCATTCCTGCATGCAATGCTACAAAGTCAGAGAACACATATATTTTAACATAAGTTTTGAGGAGAGGGTCAGACGTCTGCCACAATTTTAACATATATCACAGTAACCTCCAATAATGTATGCTATACATCACAGTCATGTACACATGAGAACAGCTGGGGAACTTGGTAGACTCCTGATTAACCATATGCTCTACCACTCAAATAACTGCATAGTCATGTGCAATGTCATGGAAATCATTTGGAAAAGTGTCTGCTGCAAACCCTTGCAATTAGCAACACTCATACATGTGCCACATTCCCCAGATGCACCAGAGTTGTGCTATCGGTTATATCTCCAAGGCTCATGTAGTTGTGGATGCATGCTAGAGACTGCAGTCATAGCCAAGGGAACCCATTGGAGATACGCACTCACACACACATACAGAAACACCTTAATGAGACACAGTCCAATCATAAATGCCATAGATCATCTTTTCCAGCTATCGCACTCGAGTGCCAGTCCTACATACCCATTGCCAAGGGCATCATTAATATCCACTGACATGTCAATCAATGCTCATTATATGTGCCATGCTACCCAAGGTAATTCAGTGTAAACAGCTGCAGCAGGATCATGATGTGAATGGGGTACACATCCCACCAACAAGGCCAAGGTCACCACAATCCCAGGACAATGATGAACTCAGAGGAGGAACCAGCAGCAGGTGTATTTGTAGCTGCACACAACCATGCTCAATAACTCTTTGTCTTGGCTATGAGACAGGCCATAACACAGAGACTCCACATCTAGGAGGCTAAAACCATCCTCATAAATCACTATACAACTGTACTAGGGATGCATTAGAGATAACATTTATTAACCATACCTAAATGATACAACAGGTCAGATAGTACACATGTAGAGGAACCAGACCTACACATTCTTGTTAGTGCCATAGCAGGCATGCATCTTTGCTCCCATAACCCCAAAATAGCAGTCAGTGCTTGTTTGTGACATCCATCCTCTTTCCTTAGTTGGCAGCTGCCTATCATATTATTCCCAGTGAATATTCTTTGACATTATAAATGCAAGGATACTGAATGCTGTACACACTGCATGTCCCAGATTACTGGACCATACCTCTCAAGCTCTTTGAGCTAGAAATCTAGACAATGTGATTAATAGAAATGGAACAAAGTCCCAAAAATGTGGACAGTTTTAAAATATTCCTCTGAAAGACAGATAGTTGAGAGAATAAAATGTTTTGCATTAACCTGACTTTTATGTCTGAAACTCAAGTGTCTACCATTAATTTCTAACTACAATCTGTAATGATTTGCCACTAAATTGTCAGAAAACCACAATGTTATGATGAATGGTCCAAAAAATGTGGCAAACATCATCTTCTGCACAAATATATACAGTTCAGAGGTATGTACTGGAAAAATGAATGACCAGGACACAGACATGTACAATAGTGCTGTATTTCTGCAAGCAAACATTATAACAAGTTGTGTACTCAGTATGTAAATTATTTTAAAAATGATACATTTCCATAAATGCACAGTCAACATGGTAATGTTTTAATACAAATGTAAATTACTTCAAATCCAATAGTGTTCTGACTATTTCTCTCACCTGTACAGATTATTGCAGGATGCCCATATGTTGAACTCATGGATGATTTCTCATAAAATTGTGGTTTTCTGGAAAATCACTGGCAAATAATTGAAAAATGATGTCTGGAAATAATGGCACATATCCGAGTTTCATTCACATCCTGTGGAATATTCATGTTAATGCATAACCTTTTATTCTAGCCACTTCCTAAGTATGAAAGACCAATATCTGTAGTGTGTCCCAATTTTAAAGCCTATGTTACCCCATTCCTTGTGTCTTTGTACCAATTTCTTGCTCTGAGAGGTATCGTGCTGGCTGCCTGTTGCTGCTTGCAACAAAGGTGTATGTTTGAAACACAGGGTTAAGGCCCCCATCTTCTGTTTGACATGTGCATTGTATGGTGGATTGGATTTTAGAACTGTGCGAGAATATTTCCTGTGTAGTAACATACTGTAATAGTGCATGTTATTCATATTTTTTTTTACATTCTGCCTATTATCACCTGTATTATGTTAATTTTTGAACCATGCAATAGTGATGTCCTCAGGATAAATATTAATGTAGTAGATGTTTATGTAAGCTCCCATGTGGCTAAAGATGTCAAGTGTTGGACTGAGGTTCACATGGCCTTGGGTTCTAATGCAAGGATTGTCATTTGTATTTTACTAATGTGTTCTTGCATTATATTCCAATGTAATGATATATACACATGTAATCCTGAAACCTTCTACTGGTAACAGCTTTGAGTGTAGGACTACCATGGTTAAGGTCCTGGGTTCTAATACAGCAGACATCTGCCTTTTTGCAATGGTGTCCCACTTCACATTATTATCACCCTCCATTATAGCAGCTGACTTAGTATTTCTTACATCTTAAGTATATTCTAGATGGATGACACACCAATACTGTCATTTATGTACTAATATGACATCTGTATTGATTAACTGCTCTGAATTGGTTCCCATCGCTCATACATATTGCCACCGCTTGAGCGATGCTAAGCAGCATGCACCGTTTTCAAATGTTGCTGATTCCAATGTTCTGCATTCTCAGTATCTGTCATAACTGTAATTGGTGGGAAAAGTCATTAGACATTGTTTTTGTCTGTATTAGACAAGACTGGTGCTCACGGTGAACATATTGAGATTCTGTTCTCAAAGGCAGGGCGTGCAGGAGTCCAAAGTGTTTGTTGGACAGCTAGTGAATAATTAAGGTCCCCGGCTGTTGCAGGAGCACTATCATGGATCAGATTACAAATCAGATGAATGGAATAGTTTGTCCCAGGATTTGTCCATTGTTACTAGTATCCCCCGCACTGGCGAACAGTGTAGAAATCACCATCGAGACCCGACAATGAGGAAAAGGAATACCCTTGATCATTGGATCAATGAATGCAGAACTGATGGCATTTCACAGATGTGTTAAGTATCACTTACAGGCACTGCTTAAATGATGAAGCAGCTGCATCTGTTTATGACTGCTGTTCTTAATATTTCCCCCTCCCACAGCTAATATGGAGAGAAGACTGAATGTGCAATCCTATGAGGGAAGACTGAGAAGGATGAGAGATGCTAGTGGTATGTATGCTGCTACACAGTACTGTTATTTTAGCATTCAGAGTAAATACAGCTTATTGTGCGTATCGTACTGAGTATGCATTTGCCCATTTTAAAGCAAAACTACATGCATTAGTAAAACAACAGTAAAGTATTACAGAGTAGACAGGGGTTGCCATTTAGAAAACCACACTTCCAAACTATACAGTACATGTTTAATTAGACATATATATACATATTGTAATGTGAAATATAATATACAAACCAGGGACACCAAGAGCACGCTGCAGATTATCATTATAACAGTTAACCTTTATTTATAAAGTGTAAAAGGAAAGAGTGCTGGCATTATGCTCTATTCCAAATGGAAATTACAGTATTACATTAGTCACTGCTTCTGAGTTCAAGTAACACACTCCACAAATTTAAGGTCAGTTCTTTACAATACTGTTTTAGCTTGTCATACGTATTCATAATGACAGCAGTGGAAGTGCAGACCTCTGTATCTGTGCCTCAGATGTCCTGCTGTCAAATGGAAACACTGTACGTGCAACATGCATATGTTCAATATATGCAACCAAGGAAGATTGCTAAATGCAATCTTATCTGTAGTATAGTGTGTCTGTGTTAGCAACAGGGTAGTATTCAATGTAATAAAGGCATTTATTAGCATTTGTTATTGTTATAAGTAAAATGCAACAGAATATAGTACATTATTTGTAGAAATATTTTATCTGTGCTGTTACTAATGTTCTTTTTTTCCTCTCACCCCATCACTGGCTTCACAATGCAGTTATGCTATTGTCACCCCTCTCTCTGGAGGTGACAGTCCAAATTCAGCTAAAAATTTGTACATGTGCCCAGTTGTTACGGTTGACAAAATGGATAGTTATGGCTCTCACCTACAGCCTTCATGCCTTCCTTTCACTTTGTCTTCCCCCTGCTTGCTCCCATTTCACCACTTTCCTATCTTCCTCTTTTCTTTAAAGAATTATTACACAATGGTGCAGTAAACAGGAGCTTATTCACATTTAATGGATATCAGTACCCTGTAGCATCACATATTTCATCATTATTGCATTGAATGCATACACAGCTAATGGGACAAGTTCATAAACTGCAGAATTTATAATGTCGATGTACACAGACAAGTATTTGGAATGATACACCTGTATTTGAACCCAGTATCATCTGGACCAAAATAAAATAGTGCATTTAATAGGTTGTGCTACACAGTAAGTTGAGTAACAGGTGTATTTTACACACTGTAAATATAATTGCACGTTAAACTGCTGTTACATACACCTATTTAAGTAAATCAGTTAATAATCATGCAATACCTGTTATTCTTAGGTTCATAGGTAGGTACTAGGCTATCTGCCCGAAGGCATTTATAAGCCTAGCCAGAATGTGTTGGCTTTCAACACCCCCTTAGATTAGTTCCCTGTGCCTCTGTCCAGCAGAGCCACTGAAGTGATCCCCGGGGTAAACTTTCTGTTTCCCAGCTACTCGTCAAGGTTTCTCTTGAAGAGTGTTAGCGAGGAGCTCTGCCTAATGTAGATTGGAATCTTGTTCCAAAGCATGGGAAGTCTCTGTGACAGGAATCTATCCCTCCAGCACGTCCTATTTATTGTTGTGGTGAGGTTTAAATCCCTAGAGCATGTGGGTCGAGGGGATAAGCTTTTCTTTAGGTGGAACATGTCCATCTGTTCTGGGTTGGACATGGCCTTGTATGTCAGGCAGAGATCACCTCTGAGTAGACGGTATGCAACCGAGTACAGCTGTAGTTTCTTCAGTCGAGCTGCATAGGGTATCTTCTTGGTGAGGTACTTCTGTGGTCTTTCCAGCTGTTGCAGGTGTCTTGTAAGATACATCCCAAATGGGGCATTGTACTCTATGATGGGTCTGATGAGCGATGAGTAGAGGGGCACAATGACCTCCTTTGATCTGGATGTGAACCCTTTTGTGATAAGGTGTGCCACGTAGAAGGATTTTCTAACCACTTTGGCAATGTGACTATCAAAGGAGAGTTTACTATCTACTTGGGTCGCCAGATCCTTTATTACGTCTTCCGTATTTAGGGGACTACCACCTATGTAGTAGTTTGTGGGTACTTTGTTTTTTCCAAAGGGGATGACTATGCACTTTTTGACATTTAGCTTGAAGCCATGATTTTGACACCAGGTGTCTGTCTCAGTGAGACCCTTTTGGAGGATGTCTGTGTCAGCCGGAGAGTCAATTATAGCCCCTCGTTTGCAGTCATCTGGGAATTTGGTAAGCCATAGTCCTCCTGTGCTTGCCTGTACCTCTGAGAAGTATATGCCGAACAGGAGGGGTCCTAGGACTGAGCCCTGGGGAACGCCACTTGTAACCAGTTTAGAGTCATACCTAGTTCCCGCAACTCTTACCATGTGGGTTCTGTCCGTGAGCCAGTTGGCAACCCATCTTGTGATGTAGGGGTTTATGTTCAGGCTGGTGAGCTTGTCTATAATACCAGAATGGGGAATGGTGTCAAAGGCCTTTGCGAGGTGTAGGTAGGCTGTGTGTACCACCTTTCCCTCATCTATAGCTTTGGTAACTGTCTCAAAATCGCCCACCAGGTTTAGGAGGCATAATCTGCCCTTAACAAAGCTAATCTGGGTAGGGTCCAGTGTTTGGAGGTTCCCAATGTCTCTGTTAATGAGTTCCATGATGATGCACTCCATAGCCTTGCAGACTAAGCTAGTCAGGCTTATAGGGCGATAGTTCCCGGGGCCTGTTGTGGCTCCACCTTTGTGGAGAGGAATAACCATTGCTGTCCGCCACTCTATGCTTACGTAACCTGTGGAGAGGCTGAGTTTGAACAGTGTGTTTAGGTGAGGGGTTAGTTCATCTTTGAGCTCATGTAGCATGCAGCCTGGGACACTATCCAGTCCCATTGATGCTGTGTTTTTGGGTTTGGAGAGGGCTGTTTTAACCTGAGTGTCTGTGATTTCAGGAGCTCTATATTCTTCTGG
This sequence comes from Protopterus annectens, assembly GCF_019279795.1. Taxonomy (NCBI): domain Eukaryota; kingdom Metazoa; phylum Chordata; order Ceratodontiformes; family Protopteridae; genus Protopterus; species Protopterus annectens. The sequence goes on from NC_056739.1 coordinate 1,955,314,646, forward strand.
TATGGTCATGGGCCCTTTTGGGGGTGAAGTTTGCACTGAACCTGTCTGCCAGGATGTCGGCTATATCGGTTGGTTCAGTGCATTTTGTACCATTCTGCACTAACTCTGAGCAGATCTGAGCATTGTCACTTAGATTCTTGACATAGCTAAAGAATGGCTTGTGGTTATCTTTGGAGTCCTTGGCAATTTTTATTTCGAAACTCGCCTTGGATGATTTTATGAGGGATTGTAGTTCTTGTTGATACTGATCAGGGATGTCTTCCCTTCTTGGGATTTTACTCTTTTCTGTACTAGTTTCCTCCTTCTATTGTATAGCTTGTTTATGGCAGGAGTCCACCAGACTGGTTTCTTTTTCTTGGAGGAGAGAGTCTTGGTTTTGCTTGGGATAGCATGATCAATTCATTCTTGTAGGTGCCCGTATAATGCATTAGTAAAGTATTTTTTCAGCTTGGACAATGTTATCCTTTAGCATGGGGGCTTTGAAACTTTCCACCTTGGTCTTAAGTAACGTGAAGTTTGCTTTTGAAAAGTTTTTCACGGTGGTTTCCTTGTCCAGGTAGTAGGGGTGGAATGTGGATATCCAAAGTGATTTGTTTATGGTCAGATCCAACCAGTGAGGGGTTGACCTCCAGTGTGGAGTACCGGTCGCCCATATTGGTGATGACCAGGTCCAATATGTGGTCACCTCTGGTGGGGGTGTTGACCAGTTGATCCAGGGCGTTTGAGTTTATGAATTCTAGGAAATGTTGGGCAAGAGAGTTAGTACTTGAGTAGTTCTCCCTATTAATGTTTCGGTAATTGAAATCACCCAATATTAGGTGTTTGGTGGGGCCTTTATATTTCCCAGTGTTTCCAGAAATGTGGAATGGGGGTCCTGGGACATGGTGGGTAATCTGTAGCAAGCTACAATTTTGAATTTCCATTTTGCCCGTTGTTAGTTGCACGTGGATGATCTCTGAAGCATTGTGCTGTGCCATTAACCTGGAGGTGTAGGTATCCTTGATGAATATGGATACGCCCCCGCCTTTTGTATTTCGGTCTGGGTTCTGTGGCCAAAATGTATGGTATGAGTTTGTAGCCTGGTAGTGCTGGGGTGCTCTCTGAAGCCTTAAACCAGGTTTCTGTTACTGCACATATATCGATTTTCTCCATACTGAGGAGTGCCTCAAGTGCATGCATTTTGAGGTTTAGATTTCTGGCATTGAGTAGCATTACCCTCAGTATTTTGTTATTTGTGCTATTTATGGTGGTGGGTTTGTCTTTTGAGCCTTGCCTAAAAAAGGCACTATGGGGGTGGCAAGAGCCTTGGCCAGTATTCGAAAGCCTAAGGGTGACAGGTGCAAGCCATCTCTAGCGAAGCAGCGTGGCTTGTCGAGCATGTTATCCCAGGTGGACAGACACTGGATCTCCTTTGAATGACACCAGAAACTTAGCCAATTGTTGAAATTGATAATTTTTTATTTATACTGTTGTATCATTCTTGGTGAAGGCAGGATGCTACTCAGGGTCAGGGTCATACCGGCCTGGGCTACAAAATCAGAGAGCTCTTCCACGTCTCTTTTCATGTAGTCCAGGGAGGTATGGCTCAGATCATTCACACCAACATGGACAATGACAGAGTCATATTTGTACTTGTTCTGGAGTGACCTGAGTGCGTGTGTTATGTGGCGGATCCTGGCACCCGACAGGCATCTAACAGTAACCTTCCCCTTAATTCAGCCTAGTGAGTGGGACATCAGTGTGCCTGACTATAGAGTCACCTATTACTAGTATGTTGGGTATGTTATTTTGCCTTAAGAGCTGTGATTGCATGGCACACTAGTTTTGTGAAGTATGTGTTTCATGATTTGTGTTGGCAGGTGGAGGTTGCTTGGATGTCTGCTTTGGAGGTCTCTGTTGCTTTTGCAGATTTTTATTTAGAGCCTCCGAGTATGTTTTAGTGTATTTATGTTATGCATGATGAGAATAACAAAAAGCAATACAAAAGCCAATCCACTTAGAAATAGTTTGTTTTGAAACAGGTTTCCCCTGAGAACCCAAAGCAAAAGAAACAAACAACTGCTGAGACTGTCTGAACCCTTTAGTCCTGCTCAAATAATAACGCAACTGCCTGTGAATATCCAAAGTGTGCAAAATTTTCTCCCCTTTATTTTGGGGATCTGCATAAAAAGTAGGCAAATGAATTGATTGGTTCAAGGCCACATTTGAAACCACTTTAGGCATAAAAGTAGGATTAGTACGCAGAGATACCCTATCCTTATGAAAAATTAGGAAGGGTTCAACTGCTATAAGAGCCTGTAATTCAGAAACCCTTCTAGCAGACGTAATGGCCAACAAAAAAGCAGTCTTCCAAGACAAAAACTTTAACTCAGTAGTAGCTGCAGGTTCAAACGGAGGTAAAGTAAGTTTCTCCAACACAAAATTGAGATCCCAGGCAGGAGTAGGAGCTCTACATGGGGGTCTTATGTTCTTTGCCCCTCTAAGAAATTGCTTAAACAAAGGATGAGAGAATTGTGGAGGGTCACAGTCATAGTGAGCAGAAATGGCTGCAGCATGAACTTTTATAGAGGAGAAAGACAAATCCTTGTCTAATAATTCTGTAAGATATTGAAGAGAAACACTTAAATCAGGCCTGGAAACATCAAAGCCCTTTGCTTTGCTCCAAATTAAAAATCTCCTCCATTTATCAGCATAAACTTTCCTTGTACTAGGCCTTCTGGCCTCCAAAATAACATTCAAAACTTGTTGTGGAAGCTGCGACCCTCCTGGTTCTAGAACAGAATATGCCAGGCTGTTAGATGCAGGGACTGAATCCTGACATTGAGGAAATGATTGCCCTCCTGTGACAAAAGGTGCGGAATCGAAGGCAAAGGCCATGGAGACTCCCGTACTAAACTCCGCAGCAGAGGGTACCAGTGCTGTCGAGGCCAATCTGGAGCTATTAGAATCATGGAGGGCTCGTCTTGTCTGACCTTCAAGAGTACCTTGGGGAGGAGAGGCAGAGGCGGAAAGGCATAGACGTGAAGATTGCTCTAACTGAATGATAGAGCATCCACTTTCCAAGCCGTGGGATGCAACATTTTTGTGCAAAACTTTGGTAACTGGAAATTTAGTGGAGAAGCGAACAGATCTATGTCTGGAGTTCCCCATATCACTGTCAATCTTCGAAATACATGAGGATCCAATTTCCACTCGTGGGGATCCACCATCTGTCTGCTCAAAACATCTGCTAAGGAGTTCTGTGCTCCTGGTAGAAACCTTGCCTGAAGATTGAGGTGTAAACTGAGAGCAGTCTCCCACAAAATCATTGCTTGCCTGCAAAGAGGGTAAGAATGGGTTCCCCCTTGCTTGTTGATGTACCACATGACAGTTGTGTTGTCTGTTTGAATCAACACCTGCCCTGGGTGAAGTAAATCCTTGAAAGCCATCAATGCAAATTGGACTGCTAACATCTCCTTCAAGTTGATATGTAAATGTTGAAGTCTGGCAGGCCACGTGTCTTGAACCCATTTTCCATTGAGGTGTGCTCCCCAAGCCTTGTCCGAGGCATCTGTCGTTAAAATCTGACTCGCCTCTGGTCGGGTCACAGAGAGTCCCTTGTTTAGGTGACATTCCTGAGCCCACCACAAAATTCCTTTTGAATGCAAGGTATTATTTGAATGACAGTGTCCAGATCTTGGCAGTGTTGTGCCCATACATTTTTGAGATACCATTGTAGCTTCCTCATATGCAGTTTGGCATTGGGAAGCACCAGAATACAATATGCCATGAACCCCAAGGCTTGAAGGACTGTCCTTGCAGTCAGCCTGGACCGTAGAGACAATTGATGGAAGTAAAGAGTAAGGTTCTTTTGCTTGTCCGGGGTCAAAAAAGCCATCTGGGAAGCTGTATTCAGTCTCACACCCAGAAAGCACATTTCCTGAGAGGGTACTAGACTGGACTTTGTTTCGTTCACAGAATACCCTAGGCACCTTAACACTGCCATCACATACTGTAGATGATGAAGAAGTTCATCCTTGTCTTGAGCAAGAATCAGGCAATCGTCCAAATAAGGATAAATTTGTATTCCTCTTAACCGTAAGAAGGCTATCACTGGTGCCAGAACCTTTGTGAACACCCTGGGCGCAGTAGATAAGCCAAAGGGCAATGCAGAGAACTGATAATGTAAAGTCCCAGCCCGAAAACGCAGGTACCTCCTGCAACTGGGCCTGATAGGAACATGAAGATAAGCCTCTTTGAGATCTAGAGTTACCATCCAGTGATCTTTGCCCAACAGAGGTAGAAGTTGTTGCAACATCAACATTTTGAATTTTGGAATGTCCAGGTATGTGTTCAGGATAGATAAATCCAAAATCGGCCTCCAAGTGTTTCCTTTCTTTGGTACTAGAAACAGGCGAGAATAAAATCCTAGGCCCACTTCTGACAGAGGGACCTGCTGTATAGCCCCCATATGAAGAAGTAAAGCAATCTGCTTGTGAGCCTCTACCCTTTGCTGAGGAGGAACGTCTGGCATGCCTTTGAAAGGAGGCAATGTATGGAAATAAAACTTGTAGCCTCGGTTTATAATGTCCAACACCCATTTGTCCTGGGTGACTAAAAGCCAGTTTTGCTTGAAGAGTGCCAACTTTCCTCCCAAAGGAGCTGCCAGACAGGCAGAATCTGGCAGCTGAAAATGCAGGTCATTGGGCCTGTTTACGAAAGGACTGGCCCCTGCCCTCACCTGTAGATTGTGCAGGTGAACTTCATGTTCTAGGCCTGAAAGTACTCTGAGCTCTGCCCCTACCATGTCTAGATCTACCCCTAGACTGTGAATCAGAAGAAGGATAAGCCCATCCCTTAGTAGGCCAATTCCTGCTAAACTTAGGAGGCTGCACCTGCAAAAAATCTTTAACAGTCTGCATAGACTTAGCCTTGTCTTCCATTTTCTTCAATACAGACTCCACAGGAGAACCAAATAAAACTTCAGACTGTAAAGGAGCATCCAAAATTCTAGTTTTAACATGATCTGACAAATTCTGATCCTTAAGCCAGGCGTGCCTGCGAATAACTGAACCAGTGGCAGCCACCCTGGAAAAAGCCTGTAAAGCATCGAAACCACACTGCAAAGAATGCTTACCCACCTGTTCAGAGGCATGTACCAAATCCTGTAATTCTTTACACTCTATGCCCTCTGCCAAAGCATCCACTTTAGATTTTAGTTGAGTAAGGAGAAAATTCTGATACTTCAACATATGAAACTGGCAATTCAAAGCCCTCATTGCTAAAGTGGAAGAGGTATACACTTTCTTACCCCATCTATCCAATGCTCTAGCATCCTTATCCATAGGAACTGGATTCTTTACAACAGAAGCCCTGACACCCTTAGGTCCCTGGCTAATAGTTTCTGGGTCAGCCCTTGGACTCTTATATAGATATTTATGAGCCTCAGGTACCCTGTAATACCTGTCTGGCTTAACTGGCGCAGGAGGCAGAGAGTCTGGATTAAGGGAAGCCTCGGAGAAAACGTCCTGAACAACATCCAAAACAGGAGGTATAGCCAAGGGCCTATGTTGTGGTAAAAACAAAAATTCCCTAAGCCTCTTACGGGAATCTGAGAAATCCTGACCTTCCCATTTAAAATGCTCCCTCATAGAATGCAGGGTTTCTGAAAAAGAAAAATCCTCTGGAGGAGAAGCAGAAGGAGTGGAATCCTCTGCGTCTGAATCAGAATAAGGAGGAAAATCCTGAATGTCTTCAGCCGAAGACTCTGAGTAATCTGAAGCCTGCTCCAAACTTTCCACCTCTGGCTCTACCCTAGGCCTCTTATCAGGAGGGGGCATAGAACCTCTGATTAAAGAAATTAAATCTTCTGCCATTTTAAGCATGTGTTTTTTAGGCACAGAACCTGCAGAACTAGGACTGACACCCGTGGAAGGCAAACCAGGCCTGCCTTTGGAAGGAGCCTTAGAGATAGAAGGAGAAGGCCTAACCACCTTAGGCAAGGAAGGGAGAACAGCAACTTGAGAGGCCCCCTCAGCCTGACCTGACTCCTGAGAGGCCATATCTTGCAAAATTAAAGCCTCCCCCTGAGACTCAACTGAAACCTCGGCCGGATCCACAGATTCCACCGTAGTTTCTAAAGAACCGGCGTCCGGAACGGACGACTCATCCTGCCTGGACTTTAAAGATTTTTCTTTGCGCTTCTTCCCGGTAGCGAGCGCCGGAGGATCCGACGGCATATTATAATTACACCGCTTCGAAGACAAGCCTAGCGCAATCTAACCTACGTTTAATGGTGCGCTTATTAAACCTAGCACAAAAGCGACACCCGACTACGTCGTGCTCAGGTCCCAAACAAGCAATACAAAGAGAGTGGTAATCCCTATGCGGTATCTGTTTCCCACAAGAAATACAATTATTCACTTTTTCTGACATCCGGAATTAACTGAGGCAAGAAAAAACAAAAATATTCCCCAACGGGGTACTTAGCCCAACTTGGTTTCGGTCTGAAACTCAGAATACGAAAATTTCAGAACGCCGAACGGCACTTGCAAAAGCTGCTTCTGCATCGGACCATGCGGCAAAAAAGACTGAGGATATGACGTCGGTCATGTGCTTTAATACCCTGACGCTCTGATGTCAGATCTGAGCGCCCATGACCGACGTCAGCCTAATACTTTGGTATTCGGGCCGACCGAGGACAGCGGACTACCCTATGTAAGGACTGCAGCAATGTGAGATGAAGAACATCTACTAATTTCTGGGCTGAAACCACTCCTAGAGACAGAGAGGCTGCTCAATGCTTCCCTCTCTCACAGGTGAACAGAGAAACTTCCTTCTATCCAAGTAAGGTATGGGCAAACACAGAGATTTGTAACAGCCCTGAATTCAGCACTAACCTGAAACCTGGACTATACTAGCTTAGAAAGGTAGGAAACAAGTATTTTTTTTTCAGAAAATAAAGCAGATACAGTAAAAAACTCTTTAAATGCAATACTTATTGTCATATATCTCAGATCAGAGTTGTAGTCAATGCCACTAATAATAAAGTAGGAAGAAACACAAATACAGTAAAAGCAGATGAATAGAATGCATTTTTTATATATATAAAACAACAGAAAATGAACAACTGATTTAAACAAGTTACCCAATTAACCCGAAAAAAGCTCAAAACTGAGCCCTGCTCCAGCAGTCTTCAATCAGACAAGTTTTAACTGCACACTCCTGCTGCTAGGGTGCAGGGGAACCTTCTCCAAAAAAAAGATGGCCTGGGTCAGTGCTCAAGTTATACAAACAAAGCTAAATTCAGCAGACCTGAGTCTGATCTATGCTGCAGCAACAAGGCGCACCAATTTCAGAAAGAAACAGTTCAAATAAGCAGGCACAATAAGCCTGTGACCAGAAATTCCCAGCTCAGAAGGGCATAATCCAGCCTCCCACACCTTCTTGACGTAAAAAAACTGGCCCAAAGCCCAAGTGCTTAAACCAGAACTAATACACTTTAGAACAGACACTAAGCCTTCAATCAGCAACTCCCAGCTCAGAAGGATGTAAGCTTCCTCTCCTGCCACAACAGTGCAGACCACAAACCTTCCTAATGTGAAACAACTGGTCTAAAGCCCAAGTGCGTAATCCAAAGGCTTAGAATAACAATTACAATTTAATCGGCTACTAACAAGCAGTAATAAATGTAGCAGAATAAATGCTATTAAGTACTTTTAAGAACAGGCAGCAAGAGCAAAATAAGTAATAAAGTAGGAGGAAACACAAACACAGTAAGCAGATGAATAAAGTGCAAAAAAATATTTTTTTCTCTCCATATTAGGTAAAATGTGCTGGGCGGCCACGGTGGTGCAGTGGTTAGCATTGTTGCCTCACAGTAAGAGGTTCTCCGGTTCGATCCTCGGCTGGGGTGCCTTCTGTGTGGAATCTGCATGTCCTCCCTGTGGTTGCGTGGGTTTCCTCCGGTTGCTCCGGTTTCCTCCCACATCTCAAAGACATGCTGTAGGTGGATTGGACACTCCAAATTGGCCCTAGGTGTGAGTGTGTGCCTTCAGTGGAAGGTTGGACACCGGGCTGGCAACTCGACACCACAAAACTCCACTGCCAATCATGAGCAGACAGGTGATCTGCTGTGGTGACCCCTAACCGGGAAAAGCTGAAAGAAGAAGATTATGTAGAATGTGCTAAAGACACTAGACGAGGGGAGTGTCACAGATCAAATATACAGCAGGGGCGGGCAATTGCAAAGCCACCAAGTATATAAAAAAAAGCACCAATAGGGAAGGCAGGGTGTGGGAAAATCAACTCAGAAAAACACTTTCAACACAGATCAGAAGCCAGCAAATATGATCTAAATCAATCAAGCAAAAGCAATTAGAATACTGTAGAACTTTGGAAAGAAGTGCAAAAAATATACTTAACAATTTATATTTTGAGTTATTTCAGTAGCACTCTCAGTCAGAACAAATGAATGCAGAGGTAACAAACAGGGAATTTTAATTATACTAGCAAGCCTTGATACAATCAGATAAAACACACAAGTTGTTTGGCCAGTATTTAATAGAGCAGGATTAAGGGTGGGGGAAAATAGCACTTTCCACTCAGAAAAATAACACTTTCAACACAGATCAGAAGTCAGCAAATATGATCTAAATCAATCAAGCAAAATCAATTAGAATACTGTAGAACTTTGGAAAGAAGTGCCAAAAAATATACTTATCAATTTATATTTTGGGTTGTTTCAGTAGCACTCTGTCAGAACTCATCATCATGTTTCTAAGGTTTAAGAGCAATATTTACAACATGTCACTTTAGTGGTGGCCAGTTTTCCACCCATTGTGTATGGCTTTGTCCAGATGTATTGGTCTGCCAAGTTGACAAGTTTGTTCCCATTACTGAATTAATATTTTCTCAGACTTGCTGAGTGATGCGCAGCATTGAGCAAATGTGCTTTATTGGGAATACGTGACAATTACTACTGACTGTTTAGAATGCATCCACTAATTAACTGACTCTGTGGTTGACAGGTTAATGCATTGTTGTTGAAGTCCGATGGTACTGGGTTCAAAATAGGGTGTCTGCATAACTTTTACAAGTGTGTATTATATTTTGACATACTACTGCCGCTTAATATTGTTTAGTGATGGTGCACATTGTACACCATCGCAAAATAATTCTTTAAAGAAAAGAAATGGGGAAGATGGGAAAGGGGTGAAATGGGGAGCAAGCAGAGGGAAAAACAAAATGAAAGGAAGGTAAGAACCATAGCTATCCATTTCTTCAACAGTAACAACTGGGCACGTGTACAGATTTTTAGCCGTATTTGGACTGTCACTCCAGAGAGAGGAGTGACAGCAACATAATTGTATTGTGAAGCCAATTTGACCAAATTAGGTGTGTCAAGTAGACGTGTGAAATGGTGGGCTACATATGGAACTATATTTTTTTGGTGACAAGTGCCCTTTTTTTTCAAAGGTAAGAGTAGAATGTTGGGGAAGGGACATGGGCAAGTCTGGGCCAGGCAGGTTGGGAAGGTGAGGAAGAATTTGCAGATAGACAAGTCAAGGACAGGGTTGGTGAAGGACACAAGAGGGGGGTGGACACCTTAGTTTGGGTGGGGTGAGGAAATCAAGGTACCATGGACATCGGCATGGTAACAATGTGCCTCAAGTCCTCACCCATTGGACTGTTAGCACTGTTCCATCACTACACAGCTGCTTTGGAGGAGCCATCTGTGTCTACAGCCAGTCTGCCATATAAAGATGGAAACATGTTCTCCATCCAGCGTAGGCATGTGCCCAGAGTCTGGTGCAGAGTCCTATGCATCACATCTGGCAACTCCACACTGGTGATGTATGCACCGTCTCTGCTTTTGCTCCCAGAGGGGACCCCAGGACAGAACTACCAGAGGATTCAGGTAAGGCATGGGCAGCAGGGGGAGTGCCACCAGATGGCAGCCAAGAAGTGCTGGGCCTTGGTGCTGTAGCCAGTGGAGCAAGCATAGGCGGATCACCAGGAAATGGCCTAAACTGCCGTGCTGTAGTAATAACAAAAATGAAATTAAACATAAAAGAAATTGAATCAAATAATAAAAAAAAAAAATAAAACATTATAAAAAGTGTTTAATATTACAAATAGAATGATAAATCAAAATTGGAATGTAACAAGAACACAAGATAAAATTATACATAATAAATAAATAATACAATAAGGAGATTATTAAATATAATAAAAAAATCATAAAAATTAATCCAGAAATAAAAAGAAGATATGGAGTGAGGTGACAGAGAAAAAAGGAGAAAATTAGTAACTTCACAGATTACACACCAAGCTTTCTGAAATTACTTTACTGTATTCTGTTACAGTCTAAAAAACAATAACTGCTAAGAATTTTATTACTTGGACAACATGTACAGTGATTACACTTGACAGCAGGACATTCAAGCCGCAGGCCTGGAAGTCAGCACTTCAAATGGTATAAAGATGATAACGTGACAGTACTGTATTTTTTATTGACAAAAAGCTAACATTATTGTAATCAGATGATTTTTAATGTTAGACAGTGTGGTATTAAAACCCGCAAGCAGTGACTACTGTAATGCTATACTTTTCCAATGGAATACAACATAATGCAAACACTCTTTCCTTTTACAAAAAACACCAAAATAAAAAAGTTGTATTACCACGTCCAAAAATAGCAGCAATAAATTTAAAATAATCCAGAAAAAAATGATGTTCTCCTAGCGCCTTGGCCAAAACAGCCTTTACAGAGTAAAGTGCCTACACACAGCATACCAATTTGTAACTTCTTCTAAACACATTCAGTCAATTAATTAATTAAAATCTTAAAGCAGCACTGACATAATTTAAAATAACATAACAAAAGTTAAATAAAACTTTGCCAATTGTTGCTATTTTCATTGTGCTTTTCCACTGTTTTACCTGCTGTGGAATTAAAAGGTTATTTATTTGGAACTGAAGTCATTGGTTTTTTGGACGTGGTAATACAACTCTTTCCTTTAACGCTTTATAGACTCATGGTCACCATTATCTGAAAATGTGCAACTGTTGCTTTGTGTTACAGACCATACCTCTCCACCTTTTAGAGCAGCATATCTTCACACATCTTAAAATAATGGGTGTACAAGGACGCATAGCTAGGAACATATTTTAAATATTGCTCTTACATACATGTTGCATAGGATTTGTGTTAACATAAAATTTTGATACTCATTACTTATTGACTTAGGTTCATAGGTGTGTACTAGGCTAATGGCCCTGGAGCCTTTACAAGCCTAGCCTATAGAAGTGCCCTGGAACTGTGCTGCCCGATGTTAGTTCCCACTGCCTCTACAAGTAGAGCCACTGGAGTGATCCCTGGGGTGAACTTTCTATTTCCCATCCACTCATCAAGATTGCTCTTGAAGGCCAGTGAGGTGGCTCTGCTTGACATGTATGGAAAGTCTATTCCAGAGCATGGGCAGTCTCTGGATTATGAACCTGTCCCTCCAGCATGTTCTGTTGATTGTGGTAATGAGGTTGAGGTCTCTGGTGTGTGTGCGTGGAGGGATTGGGATTTCTTTAGATGTAGCATTTCTAACAGAGCTGGGTCAGACATGGCTTTGTAAGTTGAGCAGAGACCGCCTCTTAGTAGATGACATGAGACAGAGAATAGCTGGAATTTTTTGAGTCTGTCCACGTAGAACATGCGTTTAAAGCCTAGGATCCTCTTTGTGAGGTACTTTTGTGGCCTCTCCAGCTGTTGCAGGTATCTAGTGAGGTACATGCCAAATGGGGCATTATACTCTATGATTGGTCTAATAAGGGAAGACTAGAGAGAAATTATGACTCCTTTCTTCCTGGATGCAAAACCCTTGGTAATGAGATGTGCCATGTAGATGGACTTTCTGACCACAGTGGCAATGTGGTGGTCGAAGGAGAGGTTGCTGTCAACCTCTGTCCCCAAATCTCTTATAACACCTTCAGTGTTCAGTGGACTCCCATTGATGTGATAATTAGTGGGAACTGAGTTTTCCCCAAAGGGGATGATGACGAATTTTTTGGAATTAAGCTTAAGGCCATGGTTTTGACACTAGTCATTGATCTCAGAGAGGCCATTCTGTAGATGTTTGCATCACTTGGGGAGTTAATAATGGCTCCCAGCTTGCAGTCATCTGCAAACTTGGTCAACTAGAGTCCCTCCATGTTGGCCTGGATTTCTGAGTAGTAGATGCCAAACAGGAGAGGATCAAGGACCGGATCCCTGTGGGATGTCACTCCTGACTGGTCGGCAGTCTGACTTGAGTCCGCTACTTTCACACTGTGGGTTCTATCTGTGAGCCAATCTGCAACTCACATAACTATATACGGGCTGATGCCTAGCTTGGTGAGTTTATCAATAATTCCCGAGTGAGGATCGGTATCAAAGGCCTTGGCCAGATTGAGGTAGGCTGCATGAACCATCTTACCCTCATCCACAGCTCTGGTGACTGACTCAAAGAAAGAAGTCAACCAGGTTGAGCAGGCATGATCTACCTTTCACAAAACCAAATTGCATGGGATCTACAGTTTGGAGATTCCCTATATCTTTGTTAATTATGTCCATAATGATGTGCTCCACAGCCTTACATATCAGACTCATCAGGCTAATGGGGCAATAATTTCCAGGGTCTGTAGTCGCTCCTCCTTTATGGAGAAGGATGGCTGCAGCAGTGCGCCCATTCGGTAGGAACAAAGCCTGACATGCAGCTGTGACTGAACAGGGCACACAGATGTGGTGCCAGTTCACTTTGTAATTCATGTAGAACACAGCCAGGGATATTGTCGGGTCCCATGGAAGCTGTATTCTTGGCCTTGGACAATGCAGCTTAACTTGTGCTGCAGTAATGTTGGGTGCTTGGCATTCTTCTGGTATTGAGATTTGTCCTTTATGGGGAGGGGTAAAGCTGGCACTGAATCTGTCGGCCAGTATGTTGGCAATATATGCTGGCTCAGTATATGAGGTACAATTGTGCAGTAACTCAAGAGTAAATATGGGTATTGCTGTGGAGATTCTTGATGTAACTACAGAAGGCTTTGTGGTTCTTTTTAATGTCTGCCACAATTCTGCCTTCATAGCTGGCTTTGGAGGTTTTGATGAGGGATCTCAACTTTCTGGTGAGGTTAATAAGGGAAATTTTCCAGTCTTGGGACTTCACCTTTTTCTGCAACAGATTCTTTCTTCTGTTGCAGAGTTTATTAATGGCAGGGGACCACCAGATTGGCTTCCTTTTTTTGGAGAAGAGCATCTTGATTCTGTTGGGTATGGCTAGTTCCATGCATTTATGTGTGTGTTCGTACAGTGCACTGGTGTATGATTAGGCACTCATGCATCCATTTTCCATTAGCATGGGTGCCAAGAAGTTAGCCATCTTTGTTTTTAGGAGTCCAAAGTCAGCTTTGGAGAAGTTTTTCACAGTGAATACCTTTGCAGGGGTTGTGGGTGAGATGTGGATTTCCATGGTGATTAGTTTGTGGTCGATCTAACCCGGGAGGAATTGACCACTAGTGTAGTGCAACGGTTGCCCATGTAAGTAATAAACAGGTCAAGGATGTTGCTTCCTCTACTGGGGGTAAGAATGAGCTGGTCCAGGGCATTGAAATTGATGAATTCTAGGAAGCATTAGGCCAGTGTATTGGTGCATGAGTAGTTTTCCCAGTTGATGGAGGGGAAGTTGAAGTCACCTAGTATGAGAGTGTTGGGTTGGCTCTTAATCATTTCCAGGGTGCTTAGGAATGTGGAGTGAGAGTCTTGGGACATAGTTGAGGAGCTATAGCAGGCTATGACCTGAATCGCCATCTTATCCAATGTTAGCTGTACCTGGAGTATCTCAGATGAGTTATGCTGGGCTATTAGTCTAGAGGTGTGCATATCCTTTATGAATATGGAGACACCACCATCTTTGGAGTTTCGGTCCGTGTTCTGGGGCTGAAAGATGTGGAATGAGTTATAGCCTGGTAGCACAGGAGTGCTTTCTGCTGCTTTAAACTAGATCTCTATTACAGCTCAAATGTCAATGTTCTCCATTTTGAGGAGTGCTTCATGCGAGTGCATCCTGAGATTTAGACTTCTAGCACTGAGCAGCATGACCATCAGATTGCATTTATTAATAGCTGCTACAGTGGTAATTTGGTCTTTGGAACACTGCCTAAAAACTATAGGGGTGGCAAGAGCCTTAACCAGTACCTGGAAACCCAGGGGTGACAGATGCAGGCCATGTCTAGCAAAGCATCAAGGTCCGTCAATCATGTCATCCCAAGGAGACAGATACTTGATCCCCTTAGAATGACATGAGAAACTTAGCCAATTGTTGAAGTCAATCATGTTCTGTTTGTACTGCAACATCATTCTGGGCGATGGTAGGATGCTGCTCAGGGCTAGGGTCATACCTGCCTGGGCCACATAATCCGAGAGCTCCACCAAGTCTCTTTTCATGTAGTCCAGGGAGGTGCTTCTTAGGTCATTCACCCCCACATGAACAATGACAGAGTCATACTTATACTTGTGGAGTGACCAGAGTGTGTGTATTGTGCATCAGACTCTGGCACCTGATAGACAGCTGACTGTTACCTTCTCCTTATTCAACCTAGTGAGTGGGACATCAGTGTGCCTCACTATTGAGTCGCCTATGATTACTGTATCGGGCAAGATGTTTTGCTTTAAGGGCTTAGGTTGAGGGGCACACAGTATAGGTGAGTTACATGTCTTGTGGTTTGTGCTGTGCTGTGGTGGTCGAATGTGTTTCTGCTTTGGAGGTCCCTGCTGTTTGGGTAGATTTCTATTGAGAGCCTCTGTAAAGGTGGGTGTGTGGTTTGTGTTTTTATGTGAGGGCTGTGATGGTGGGTTTGCTGGAGGGCTGTGTGTTCCATGTGATGTGGTGCAGATGTTGACCTTGACCAGCTATTCTGGTCTTGGCTGGATAGTGCATGGCTTCCAATTTGGAGGTATAAGTACATCTCTCACAAGTCTGAATGTTGGGAGGTAAGAAGAGAGGGTTGTTTGTGTACATGAGGCAGTTGCAACATTGCCTCAGAATGCTCAAGTTCACAAAGTTAATAGGAGAAAGCAAAGGGAACTGACCTTTAGACATGCCTGGAAGGATGGTCATCATTACTATATAGTGGAGCCCTTATAGGACTTCTAGTGCTGATAGCACTTATGTGTGCTACAATAATTGCTACAAAAAGCCTGATGAAGTGCTAGGCAAATAAGCTAAAGTGCAAGAGAATTAAGAACTAGCAAGATCTAAGGGAAAAATTGAAGAGCACACTTTCTGGCACCGGTAATAGTTTATCCCAGCTTAGCAGTGCTGCACGGCACATAAACCCGGGCTTTTAAACCAGAAAGTCGAATGGATAGAAAAACTGCCCAAACGGCCAATAAACTACAATTTCAGTGCCAGAAACCACTCCTCTTGTGGTAGATAGGCTACCCAGTGCTTACCACTCCCACGGAAAAGCTGGAAGGCTTCCTTCTAACACATAAAGGTTTGGGGAACTCAGAAACTTACAAAACAGTCATGGATACAGCAAATCTGTATATGGACTACTCTAGTAACACAAGAGGTGGGAAACAAACTTAGAACTTTTTTTGTGTTTTTTTTTTTTTGCAGAAAAAAACAGTTAAAACAGTAATAAAAATACTTTAAATGCAGTGCAAGCTAGCACACGAGTGTGTAGCAATATTAATGCAAATACAGTTAAAATAAATGCAGTTAAATGAAAAAACAACTTCAATCAAATGCAGAAAGCAGTATAATCAGAAAAAATCAAAATGGAGGCACTTAAAAGTCTCTCTTTCTACTTTCTGTTGCTCTTGTAGTCTGCAAGACTTTTCCATGGAAAGTGATTTTAGACTCTAAAGAGTATTGATGGCAGGTATTCTTAAATGTTACACAGTATCCAGGTCTTAATGACTCGATATCTATTACAGGTATTTTAAAACTTAAGGTTTATAATAGATAGGGTAATGTGTGATACAAATATTATATATATTTATTTATATAATTATATAGATTTTACACACATCACATAGATATCACACATATATTCAAATACATTTGAAATGTAATTTAAAATGTATTTAAAATATATTCATAACACATTCATTGCAATTGTCATCAACTGGATAATTGATTGCAATTTGTGCATAAGTATTACTATATAAGAACTTTCTTTTATTGTATAATTTGTCTGAAGAAGGCTGGTGTCACAGCCGAAAGCGCTTACAAAATTAAACTTGGATTTTAACTTCATCTGGATGCTTTTTACTATGTTGGTATACCGTTGGATTGCTATTGTGCTTTTTTCCATTTAGTTTGTTAGTTTGGCTTTGGTTTGTTTCCAGTTTATTATGGTTACTGGCAGCTCGCAAGAAGCAGTATCAGCGGTTACTAGAGCTGAATTTGTATCACTTCAGCATTCAGTTACGAATCTAACTTAACTTATACAGCAACTGTCCGGGAGCATTGCCAACAAACTTCAGCTTGGCCAGCTAAGAACTTGGTTATATTCAACTGGACGTATAAGAGAATTTAAGTACCTTTATCTGCACTTTTTAAAAAAAAATACAGTATTATACAGTATTTAATTTGATTTAAACTGTGTATGAAGGAGTGTTGAAGGAATTTTTAACTGAAGTTATTCTGCTCTTCAGTAACTTGAGCTGAAGCTAGTGTTGGCTGAATTTTGTTATTTGCTAGTAATTACAGGTGTGGGGGTAGCCACATTCTTTGATTTCCTGTCCTTGCATATTTAAACTGGTGCATGTGAAATAATTCCTGCTTTAAAACTTCAGCTTGGCCAGCTAAGAACTTGGTTATATTCAACTGGACGTATAAGAGAATTTAAGTACCTTTATCTGCACTTTTTTTTAAAAAAAAATACAGTATTATACAGTATTTAATTTGATTTAAACTGTGTATGAAGGAGTGTTGAAGGAATTTTTAACTGAAGTTATTCTGCTCTTCAGTAACTTGAACTGAAGCTAGTGTTGGCTGAATTTTGTTATTTGCTATTATACCATGACCCCCCCAAAACGTGCACACTGATTGGCCAGCGTGCCCGTTGTAAATCGAGTTATACTAATGGAAACAGGTCCGGTCACCCGGACTTTTTTCCATTAGTATAACTCTATTTTTAAAACACTGTCTCGCTATGTTAAATGGGTTTAACATAGCGAGACAGCTTTAAAATAAGCAACGGAGATCTCCGTTGCTTATTTTAAACTGTCTCGCTATGTTAAACCCATTTAACATAGCGAAGTGTTTTAGGCACGAGAAAGCAAGATCTCCGTTGCTTTTTTTAGTGTCTCGCTATGTTAAATGAGTTTAACATAATGAGACAGTTTTAAAATAAGCAACGGAGATGTCCGTTGCTTATTTTAAAACTGTCTCGCTATGTTAAACTCATTTAACATAGCGAGATAAAAGCAAAAGAGATCTTGCTTTCTCCGTTGCTTTTGTCCACAGCTCTGATGTACTGCGCAGGCGCACAGTACATCAGAACTGCCGCGGATGCCAGACATCTGTGGAAGGGCAGTAAACAGGCATTATACTATGCCATTATTTAAGAAAAGTAACAGTTTCTTTTCTTAAATAATGTCATATATAATATAATAATGACGCCTGGTGTGGGTAATGCTAATTACCCACGGTTGGCTTTGTTTGGTCCCTCGGGCGCCTCGGGACCAAACCACGCCAACCGTGGGTAAATTTAGCATTACCCACACCCAGGCGTGGGTTATTGCTATAGTAATTACAGGTGTGGGGGTAGCCACATTCTTTGATTTCCTGTCCTTGCATATTTAAACTGGTGCATGTGAAATAATTCCTGCTTTAAAACTTCAGCTTGGCCAGCTAAGAACTTGGTTATATTCAACTGGACGTATAAGAGAATTTAGGTACCTTTATCTGCACTTTTTTTTTAAAAATACAGTATTATACAGTATTTAATTTGATTTAAACTGTGTATGAAGGAGTGTTGAAGGAATTTTTAACTGAAGTTATTCTGCTCTTCAGTAACTTGAACTGAAGCTAGTGTTGGCTGAATTTTGTTATTTGCTAGTAATTACAGGTGTGGGGGTAGCCACATTCTTTGATTTCCTGTCCTTGCATATTTAAACTGGTGCATGTGAAATAATTCCTGCTTTAAAACTTCAGCTTGGCCAGCTAAGAACTTGGTTATATTCAACTGGACGTATAAGAGAATTTAGGTACCTTTATCTGCACTTTTTTTAAAAAAAAAATACAGTATTATACAGTATTTAATTTGATTTAAACTGTGTATGAAGGAGTGTTGAAGGAATTTTTAACTGAAGTTATTCTGCTCTTCAGTAACTTGAACTGAAGCTAGTGTTGGCTGAATTTTGTTATTTGCTAGTAATTACAGGTGTGGGGGTAGCCACATTCTTTGATTTCCTGTCCTTGCATATTTAAACTGGTGCATGTGAAATAATTCCTGCTTTAAAACTTCAGCTTGGCCAGCTAAGAACTTGGTTATATTCAACTGGACGTATAAGAGAATTTAGGTACCTTTATCTGCACTTTTTTAAAAAAATACAGTATTATACAGTATTTAATTTGATTTAAACTGTGTATGAAGGAGTGTTGAAGGAATTTTAACTGAAGTTATTCTGCTCTTCAGTAACTTGAACTGAAGCTAGTGTTGGCTGAATTTTGTTATTTGCTAGTAATTACAGGTGTGGGGGTAGCCACATTCTTTGATTTCCTGTCCTTGCATATTTAAACTGGTGCATGTGAAATAATTCCTGCTTTAAAACTTCAGCTTGGCCAGCTAAGAACTTGGTTATATTCAACTGGACGTATAAGAGAATTTAGGTACCTTTATCTGCACTTTTTTTTTAAAAAAATACAGTATTATACAGTATTTAATTTGATTTAAACTGTGTATGAAGGAGTGTTGAAGGAATTTTTAACTGAAGTTATTCTGCTCTTCAGTTATTACCACCCATCCGCCCTGATTTTGTTTTGGTGTTAATCTTAGTGGCATTGAAACTGCCCGCCCCTCAGCCTGCCTCTGGGCCCATCTCATTTGCTCACTCAACTGAGTGCAGTGAGATCATATTCTGATTTCAGGCACTCCTACTGTGTACAAAGAGAGCATCTGGGAAATAGAAAAAAAAATTAAGCTTATTTCCTGCCTTTCTTGTTAAGTGGTACAGACTATTTGTAGGCTTCTGAGCCCCCAAGCCCTTCTGTGTTTGAGGGAAGCCTTCTAGTTTTTTTTTTTTTCTTATAACTAGCCAGTTTTCTAGTTTCAGCACTCAGATCTGTTTCTTTGATCTCAGCACTTGTTCAGAAAAAAAAAAAAAAAATTTCATCTGCTTTTACTGTACTTGTGTTTTTACCTACTTCTTTTTACTTTTGCATCATCTTAAAATACTCAATTGTATTTATTACTGCTTGGTGTAACTCTTTCTAAGCCTTGGGCTTCGGACCAGTTAGTTGTTTTGCACTGAGAGGGTTTATGGTCTGCACTGTTGAGGCAGAACAGGTAGCTTACATCCTTCTAGGTTGAGAACTGCTGATTGAGGGCTCAGTGTCTGTTATTCTAAAAGTGTATTAATTCTGGTTTAAGCACTTGGGCTTTCAAGCCAGTTATTTTACATTAAGAGGGTTCGTGGTCTGCACTCTTGTGGGAGGAGAGGCTGGACTCTGCCCTTCTGAGCTGGGAATTTCTGGTTAAAGGCTTATAGTGCATGCATATCTGAACTGTTTCTTACTGAAGTTGGTGCGCCTTGTTTGCTGTGGCATAGACTGGATTCGGGCCTGCTGGATCTAGCTTTGTTTGTGTAACTTGAGCACTAATCCAGACATTCTCTAAAGTATTCAATGGTATTCATTACTGCTTGGTTGTAACTTGATTAAAGTGTAGCTATCATTCAAGTCTTTTGGATTAAGCACTTGGGCTTCAGACCAGTTGTTTTACATTAGGAAGGTTTGTGGCAAGCACTGTGGTGGCAGGACAGGTAGCTTTCATCCTTCTAAGTTGGGAACTGCTGATTGAGAGCCCAGTGTCCAAGTGTATTAGTTCTGGTTTAGGCACTTGGGCTTCAGGCCAGTTATTTTACATTAAGAAGGTTCGTGGTCTGCACTCTTGTGGGAGAAGAGGCTGGACTCTGCCCTTCTGAGCTGGGAATTTCTGGTTGAAGGTTTATAGTGCCTGAATATTTGAACTGTATCTTACTGAAATTGGTTCACCTTGTTTGCTCTAGCATAGACTAGATCCAGGCCTGCTGAATCTAGCTTTGTTTATATGCTTGTTGTTTGTTTGCTTGTTATTTCCCTGGAAGCTAATTCCACCTAATACGCAACTTCTCAGCTTCTGTGGATCACTAGTGATATCTGCATTGCTTACTGTACTTATTTCCTTGTTTCACTTGAAAGAAAGTTACTGTTTGTCGTTTTTGCATTTAGTTACTTGTAACACAATGCACTCAAGTTACCTGGCACTTGCTCACTAAAGCAATTATATAAGTCAGCACTAAAAATTAAAAGCACTACACCCTCACTCCCCACTGGTCCTTGTTTTCAATTAAGGATTTCCCAATATTATTCTAGCATGTCCAAAGGTCAGTTGTCAATCTCCTCTCTGGTCCAGCTGGTGAATCTGGGAATCTTGAGGCAATGTTATAACTGCCTCATGTACACAGACAACCCTCTCCTCCTCCCACATAACACAAATACTTGCGAGAGATGCAGCTATTTAGCCAAACTGGAGGCTGAGCTCTCTCAACTCAGGACTGGCAAGACCAGACAGGAGGAGAAGGCAACTACACACACCACAAAACCAGCCTCACATAATGCTACCACTCCACTGAATCAAACACATAAACACACAAAGACATACTCGGAGGCTCTGAGTAAAAATTTACCTAAACAGCAGAGGCCTCCAAAGCAGACACCCAAACCACTGCTACCTCAAGACACCCCACAAGCAACACATAAACCACAAAAGCAGTGTGCAAAGCAGTCACAGCCCTTAAGGCCAAATACAACACCAAACATACTTGTCATAGGTGACTCCATAGTCAGACACACTGACGTCCCACTCACCAGGCTGAACAAGGAGAGGGTCACAGTAAGCTGCCTATCGGGCGCTAGAATCCGCCACATAACACAAGCACTGGGTCACTCCACGGCAAGTACAAATATGACACAGTCATTGTCCATGCTGGTGTGAGCGACCTGAGACATACCTCCCTGGACTACATGAAAAGAGACATAGAGGAGCTCTCTGATTATGTAGCCCAGGCAGGTATGACCCTAACCCTGAGCAGTATCCTTCCTTCACCAAGAATGATGCCACAATATAGAGACAAGATGATCAGCTTTAACAATTGGCTTAATGTCTGGTGTCATTCAAAGGGGATCCAGTGTCTGTCTGCCTGGGATGACATGCTTGACAAGCCACGCTGCTTCAAGGGATGGCTTGCACCTGTCACCCTGGGATTCGGATATTGGCTAAGGCTCTTGTCACCCCATAGTGCCTTTTTAGGCAAGGCTCAAATTCTAAACCTACCATCCTAGAAAACAAAAATGGGAAGAAACTGAGGGTAATGCTGCTCAATGCCAGAAGTCTAAATCTCAAAATGCACGCACTCGAGGCCCTTCTCAGTATGGAGAACATCGATGTCTGTGCTGTAACTGAAACCTGGTTCAAGGCTCCTGAGAGCACCCGGCACTATTAGGTTTTACCTCATATCATGCGTTCGCCCCAAAACCCGGACCACACCACAAAGGAGGGTGTATCCATATTCATAAAGGATACCCACACCTCCAGGTTGGTGGCAACGCATAAGCTTCAGAAACCATCCAGGTGCAACTAACCATAGGCAAAACTGCTCTACAAATTGTAGCATGCTACAGGCCACCCTCTCAAACTCAGGAACCCCACACAGCCTTCCTGAAGACACTGGAGGGTATAAATGTATCTCCAAACACCATCATATTGGGTGACTTCAACTACCCGAATATAGACTGGGAACATTACTCAAGCCCTAACTTTCTAGCCCAACGGTTCCTGGAGTTCATAAATTCAAATGCCATGGAACAGCTAGTCACTGTTCCCATGAGAGGAGAAAATATACTAGATCTCATTGTCACAAACATGGGGACAAAATGCTCCACACCGGAAGTATATCCCTCATTGGTGAGATCTGATCATAAACTAATCTCACTGGAAATCCACATCCCGCCCCACCCCAAACAAAAGACCATAGTGAAGAACTTCTCTAAAGCAAACTTCACACTACTCAAGACTGGTGTGGTATCCTTCAAGGCCCATGAGCCAGAGGAAACCACAACCCAAGCTGCGGAAGCCCTTACAAATGCCTTCTATGAACACCTCCAGGACTGCATGGATCAGGCAATCCCAAATAAAACCAAGACTCTTTCCACAAAGGGCAAACGTCCAGTCTGGTGGACCCCAGCCATTAACAAACTTTACAATAAGAGGAGAAAGCTATTACATGATACAACAAAATCCATAAAAGGGAAGTCACCCCTGATCATTATTAGTAAAAAAATACGAGCACTCATAAAATCAACTAAGGCCAGTTTTGAGAGAAAAATTGCCATGGATTCAAAGGACAATCATAAGGCCTTTTTCAGCTATGTTAGGAACCTGGGTGGAAACTCCCAGATATGCTCAGAATTAGTCCAAAATGATACAAAAATCACTGAACCCACAGACATTGCCAACATACTTGCAGACAGGTTCAGTGCAAACTTCACCCCCCTCTCCCCCCCTAAAGGAGAGATAACTATCCCAGCCGAGTGTAGCCTCCCGGACATCTCAAATGCGCAGGTGAAAGCTGCTCTCTCTAAAGCTAAAAACACAGCATCAATGGGACCGGATGGTGTCCCCGGCTGTGTGCTACACGAGCTAAATGAGGAATTAAACCTGCACATAAGGCAGCTGTTTAATCTCAGCCTTTCCACAGGATACGTGCCCAAGGAGTGGCGTACGGCAACTGTGGTCCCACTGCACAAAGGTGGCGCCTCTACGGACCCTGGTAATTACCGCGCCATAAGCTTAACAAGTCTAGTCTGCAAAGCTATGGAGAGGATCATAATGGAGCTCATAAACAAAGATATAGGGGACTTGCAGACATTGGACCCGACCCAGTTTGGCTTTGTCAAGGGAAGATCATGCCTTTTGAACTTGGTCGACTTCTTCGAAACAGTCACCAAGGCCATTGATGAGGAAAGGCAGTCCATACAGCCTACCTTGACCTTGCAAAGGCTTTCGACACAATACCCCACTCGGGTATTGTAGAAAAACTTACCAGCTTAAATGTAAACCCATATGTCACAAGATGGGTTGCAAACTGGCTTAAGGACAGAACCCACAGGGTTAGAGTTGCTGGCGCTGTGTCAGACTCCAAGCCAGTCACAAGTGGTGTCCCACAGGGCTCGGTCCTTGGCCCCTATTGTTTGGCATCTACTTCTCAGAAGTACAGGCCAACATGGGAGGACTTTGGCTGACAAAGTTTGCAGACGACTGCAAACTGGGCACCATAGTGGAAAGTGCATCGGACACGGATATCCTTCAGAAGGGACTCACGGAAACAGATAGCTGGTGCCAGAGCCATGGCCTGAAGTTAAACACCAAAAATGTATAGTCATACCCTTCGGGAAAAACAAGGTAACCCCAAGCTACCATATAGGTGGCAATCCACTAAGCACAGAAGAGGTTATCAGGGACCTGGGGACCCAGGTTGACAGTGGCCTTTCTTTTGACACTCACATTGCTAAAGTGGTTAGAAAGACCTTCTACATTGCCCACCTGATCATGAAGGGATTCACATCCAGATCTAGTGAGGTCATTGTTCCCCTGTACTCTTCACTTATCAGACCAATGATCGAGTACAATGCCCCATTCGGGATGTATCTCACCTGAAATCTGCAGCAATTGGAGAGACCCCAAAAGTTCCTCACCAAAAGGATAAAGGGACTCCAAAATCTGTCATATGCTGCCAGATTGAAGAAACTCCAGCTCTATTCAGTCGCATACCGTCTGCTCAGAGGTGACATGTGCCTGACATACAAGGCCATGTCCAACCCGGAATTAATGGACATGCTCCACCTCAAAAAATCCAAATCCACCAAAACCACTAGAGCAAGCGACTTAAACCTTAGCACGGATATAAATAGGACGTGCTGGAGGGATAGATTTATCACTCAGAGACTCCCTATGCTGTGGAATAAAATCCCGGTCCATGTGAGGCAGAGCACCTCGCTGACTCTGTTCAAGAGAAATCTAGACCTGTGGATGGGAGATCGTAGGTTTACCCTGGGAATCATATCTGTGTCACTGCTGGACAGAGGCACAACAAACTAATGGGCACAGTATTTTTTCATATAAGGGGTGACATAAGCCACAAAAATTTGGGCTAGGCTTATAAATGCCTTAGGGCAGATAGCCTAGTATAAACCTATGAACCTATGAACATGGGAGGAATAAAACCAGTTTGTTCAATGCGTAATAGAACTGATAGTGTTGACAGTTTGGACAGCATTCCTCTAGGGCAACCGCAAATGCAACATCAGAATCCAGCACATAATTCTGAAATGGTTCAAAATGACATAAAATTGCAGCGGTGGCTAAACCAAATAGAAAATAATATAACAGAGACAAATAAGCAGATGCCTAATTTCACCACAATGACAGATGATTTTCATGATTTAGTATGGAACTATCGCAAACTAGGACATGAGAATGTATACTTTTAAAGAGTGCATTAAGCTACAACAGGTTCCCAAAGGGTTAAGATACTGGAAATATCCAATGGGATTAAAAGAGAACAGTGCGTTACACAAGGAGCTTTTACAACTCTTTGACAGGCGTGCAAACTCTTAGAAGTATTGGTTAAACATAATGCTCATAAAATGAAAGAATTAAATGTTGAAATAGAAGCACTTGAGGCAAAAATTAAACAGCAGACAGCATTTGCGGCCTGTCAAAACCAATATTTTGTGGTTTTTACACAGGTCGATAATCATAGCAAATTCATTACAGATAGGAATACCCGCAAATTACACAGAGATCACTTGGACTATTCCAATGGACGAGCTTACCCAAAACCATCACGTGGGCAAGCGTAACAACGTGCAAAGGGAAGCAGTAGCTCCCCCTCAAAACAACAATGGCAGGCAAAACCTCAATGAAGTGGATATAAATAACCAGCAACAAATCCCTTTAGAGGAGGGCACCCTGCACAGGTTGGAATGGCTGCGGAACAAAGACAGCTACTAGGCGATGGGCAATACAGCATACACATGGAGGAGGCAAGAATGGGCTCAAGCTCACAGAACAATTACAGTTAGAACTGGTAGGTGAACATCTTTCACATAATACCTACCAACTTATTACTAACACCACTGGAGACTATAAAATTTATAATTATAGTCAGGTTGTTTTAAACACCCAGCATGCCAATATTTTTAGTAAAGGTTTTACCTTTATACCCAAGAGGCGAGCAAGAGCCATGGACTTAATAACTGAATTGAAGCTGTTCACTAGAAAGATGAATCTAGCTGTTATTTTCCAACATGCCTCAATTGCGTCAAATAATTTAATGCATATGCCCAGCACTTTTAATCCTCCCCTACATCCCAAGATAAAATTGTTTGAAGAAATTTGTGAACTTGATTTTAGGAATCAGCTTCAACATCAGCAAGCAAAATATCCTAAAAGTAATATTACCAAACAGCAACAAGAGATGTTAAATAAGTTGAAGTCAAGAGGTGACCTACGTATTATGCAACCAGACAAGGGAGGTGGACTGGTGATAATGAATGCAATGGATTATAACCAGCTCATACTACAAATAGTGTATGAAGATGCATATACTGAAGCCTTTTTAAATTAAATTAATATTTCCAATGCTAGAATTGACTATTATTTGGAAGATATGCTGATGCAGAGGCAAATAACCAAGGAGGCCCATGCATATATGCATGTGCAAAATCCCAGAATACCAATTATTTTTGGAGCTCAAAAACATATTTTATGGCTAAATATATAGAGATACAACTCAAAGAAAAAGTGTTTGATTTACAACACATTTGTCGTGATTCCTGGGATTTCCTTACAAAGGATAATATGACACATATATGAAATGCTGAAAATATTACATTCATCACTGTGGATGTAAGAGACCTTTTTACATGCATACCTCAGGATGTAGGGCTGGAATGGTTCACTGATTTCTTCACAGAAATCATAGCCATTCCTCAGGATGATATAAACATTGTCACATTTGTTGCAATTGGTCTTAACTAACAATTATTTATACCATGATGGTCATTACTTCAAACAAATAAAAGGGGTAGCAATGAGCTCCCCAGTAAGCACAGTGTATACCAATGTAGTTATGGCCATGTGGGAGCATAATTATCTGTTTCAGTTACACTTCATGCAATATGTAAACATGTATTGCCGTTTCTTGGATGACCTCTTTTTTATTTGGAATGGTCCTATAGAATTTATTGATGAGTTCATGCAATGTATCAATAATTCAACTGATGTTTTAAAAATTTACTCGTGAAGTGGGAAGAAACAGTATTTCATATTTGGATGTTTTACTGACAAAAAATTCAGCACAAGGCACTTTAAAGGCAATATATATAGGAAGAAAACCTATTCAAATAAGTTTTTGCATTTCACTAGTAATCATCCTAAACATGTTAAAAAAGCAGTTATCAAGGGACAAATGGTCCGTGCAGCAAGAATGGTAACGGATGCAGATGACTTCACAGAAGAATGCCAATACATTGTTAATATGTTTTTAAACAGGGATTATCCAAAACATTTTGTGGATAGCATTCTTCTTGAAGTAGTATACAAGAGAAACGGGGTTTTATCAGCCCCTATTGGCGAGCACCAGCACAATTGTTTCACATTCAAAAGAAGGGGGAGCAACCCTGAATATAGAACCAATAAACATACAACCTAATACAAATAGGTATGGCAACATAGGTTTTATAACATCATATACCAAGGACTCCGTAGATATTATAAATCTTATTAAGAAAAATTGGACATTTATAAAGGGAGACATCGAACTAGTAAAATGTTTAGGTATACAACCCTCAATTACGTATAAGAGGGATCATAATTTAAAAGACTGGTGCAATGCATGTTCCAATGTAGTGGAGAAAATTAAAGGAACATTGAACAAATGTAATATGTGTACATATTGTGCCTACATATTAGAAATGGACCATTTGTCAATTATGGGAACAAAAATTAATGTTAAAGGCAAATACAATTGCAACACAGCTGGTGTGGTTTATGCGGCAATATGCTCATGCTGTTCAGCCTTTTATATAGGCAAAACAGAACGAAAATTAAAACAGCATATTTATGAGCACATTTATGAAATTAATAAACAATCACTAATGCATTATAAAGACACTTGGCACATAATCCCACACATAAATTCAAGTTCATAATATTGGAACAAGTACAGCCATCCCCAAGAAAAGGTCCATGGAAAGTGATTTTAGAATCTAAAGAGTACTGGTGGCAGGTATTCTTAAATGCTACACGGTATCCGGGTCTTAATGACTCAATATCTATTACAAGTATTTTAAAACTTAAGGTTTATAATAGATAGAGTAATGTGTGATACAAATATAAAATATTTGTGTTTCAGATGATTTTATATAGATTTTACACACATCACATAGATATCACACATATATTCAAATATACTTGAAATGTAATTTAAAATGTATTTAAAATATATTCATAACACATTCATTGCAATTGTCATCAATTGGATAATTGATTGCAATTTGTGCATAAGTATTACTATATAAGAACTTTCTTTTATTGTATTATTTGTCTGAAAAAGGCTGGTGTCACAGCCGAAAGTGCTTACCACATTAAACTTGGATTTTAACTTCATTTGGATGCTTTTTACTACGTTGGTATACCACTGGATTGCTATTGTGCTGCAATTTTTCATTTAGTGCGCAGGATGCCAAAACGGGATCCATGGAGCTTAAACAAACACAAATCCTTGTGTGTTAGGGTTTGTAACTTCAATATAAATTACTTGTTAGACAACCATGAATCCTACAATGACCACAGCAAATCAGTGATTGTTAGAAACCTGAGTATTCAGCAGAAAGTACTACTTTAAGCTATGCCAGAGTAATGCATGTGTACTTGTTTTTACTGTTCAGATATGCATCTATGCTATCTACTCACTAACTATTACTCTCACTGTGCATCTCTACTTACTTAGCTACTTCACTTTCCTGCTTCTCATACCTAACCTGCTATCCAATCAACCCACTCTGTCTCTCCCCTCTTACTATACCCCCAACTTACCTACTCAGCCAACTTGTTCACTATTCGAATCTACTCAATGTTCACCATTATGTAATGCCTAAACCTAAAACAGAAAATTTGTGTACAGTCTATGTAATTATGTTAAACCTGAAGCTTCTTTTGCCTTGACACTGATCTATGTTACGTTTAGTACTAGCTATGTTAGCCTGAACTAAGCTTGAATAATATGTTACTTGTCAATGTTAAGTCTGCTACTTTCTATGTAATTTGAAAGCTTCTCTATACCTTATAATGTTGCTTGAATTTAACTGTATAGCTTTTCTCCCCAGGCCTCCACTGAAAATGGACATGCATCTAGACAGATTTTCCCGATCCACAAATATAAAATAAAATAAAATACATTTCCCAATTCCTAAAAATGTATGATACAGCAATTAATCCATCTATAACTGTTAGGCTGCAATAACGGTGCTTTATATAATTATGCTTGCTTACCACAATGCTTCTCTCATCCTCACTAATAGCCTACCATGGGAACTCACATTTAAGGCCTTCTCTCCTGCAGCTGTGGAAAAAGGGAAAAGAAAATACATTATGAATACCAATGTTTATCATATTCAGCTTGAATATTTGCAGGTAATACATATAAATCATACTTACACATCACCAGGGTGTTCCCTGCCTGGTAATCTCTGATCCACTGATCAAGGGTATCCCTTTTTCTCCTACAGAGGTCGTCATAGTGGTGACATTGTGCACCAGTGTGGGGGATACCAGTCACACTGGTAAGAGCCCTTGCCAAACTATCCCAGGCTTCAGATTTGTATTGGGAGCTGATATAGTCTTCCTGCAACAGGCGTGGGCCATGATCCCTAACCAGGAGTCCAATAAAAACCTTTGACTCCTGGACACCACAACACTGTGCTCTAAACTGCACACCCTCTCTGATGCCAGACATTGCTGCATTAGTTAGAGCTCAATGTAGAGTGCAGTTCCCACCAATTCACCTTTAAATACCATGTTTTCCCACCAAATGCACTTACTGAAAGCATGCAGTGTCTGTATTTTGATACATTTAAAAAGGGTGAGCACTGCTAAGCATTGCACAAACCACTGCTTGAGTGATGCTAAGTGACGTGTACTTTTCTCAAATATATCAACAAAAACTGTTACCCAATACAATTCCATGGTTATTTCCTTACAGCACCACATTATTTGGATAAGCTGCAATGTCACAACAGTGTAAAAAAATTGAGCATCCTGAACTAGACCCCAAGACCATCTGCACTCCAGTCCAACATCAACACATGTTGCCATAGGATTAGTTACACAATCAATGCATTTTAGTATTCCTTGTTAATGTGATGGTATGAGTGTAGCATGGAGCCAGTTACCAGGTTTTCACGATGCACAGCATAATCCAGTATTACCAACTGACAGGATCCTGTTTCTATTTTTGGATGTCTGGGTCACCTCGGATACATGGGCTGTCTCACTGTGCAAACTGGGTAAACATCACCAAGTGCCACAGAACATAGCGCAAACATGGGGAAAAACAAACAAATAACAAAAGGGAAAAAGCCAGACATAAAAGATAAAACTAGTACTGGCAGGTTTACCAAGGTTTTGGCTTTTATTTTTGTGGTGCTCCTCCAACTCTGTTGTTTTGACATAATCATTCGAGATAGATACGATAGTGACAGATGTTTTTGTTTCAGACTTCATACTCTTCAGAAGATGCATGCTAATGCAAACCAGTTTATTCTATCAGCTTTCTAAGTTTATAGGTCCCTATTTCTCAGGTTTTGCCACAATTTATTTCCTGGCTTTGTACAGATTTCTTGGTCCAGGAGGTTGAGGGGTATGGGGGTGTACTATTGGTGCTCTCATGTACATGGATTCATTATCCATGTCGTTCTACGAGGTTCACCGTCAACATTACTGGGCCATGCTGGAAAACCTCACTTAAGCACGCTGCACATCATTAATAGAAATTGCGCATTGCAGAGAGTATTTTGTGGCCATATACATGGAGCCTACATGGAGTTTACTGAATCCTGCCATTTGATTTCCATTTTCTTGTAATTGCTTTTTTGCAGCCAACATAATTAGACTCAGCAAGGCCTTACTATGTATAGGCAATTCTGATTCTGTATCATGGCTCAAAAAATAATTTCCTTAGTTACACCAATTTGCTCACCCAGTATCTGACAGAATAAGTCTGCAAGGAATCTTAAAAGTCTGTCAACTCATTGCACTCCAAGAAAATATGTTCCCAGTTACCTCTTTCTTAAACATCACATCTCCAAGAATTGGGGTCTACCATAGGAAATTCTAGTTGGAGTCTTGATCAACTGACAGAGCCCATATAGCTGAAATAATTTTTTTGTGTTTTCTAGGACTATCTTTTGCCAGTCTATGTTAATGTCTCCTAGTACGATGGCTTCCAGTCTTATGTTGGACAAAATCCAGGACAGATCTCTTCCTGGATGGGAATGTTACCAGGCAGTATGTAAAAACCTATGATAGCAAGAAATCTGTAAGTATTCGGTGTAAAGAGTGAAATGAGAAGTTCATCATTTTTAAATGTGGGTACATTATGGTAAGTGGAAAGATCTGAAATATTTACATAGAAAACTGCAACGCTACCTGCTTTTTTGTTGGTTCTGTCTAATCGGAGTGCACTATAACCTGGTGGGAGCATTTCTGTATCTTTGGTATTTGGCTTTAACCAAGTTTCTATGGTTATGAAGTGATCAAGGGAGCAGTGGGCTACACAGGCATGAACTACTGTGATTTTGTTAAAGAGACTTCTTAGTTCACTGTGGAGTATTTTAAATCCTAGGTGGTTGGAGAGGTAGCTTGTTGCTGGTTTGGGATGTGTGGGGGCTAGTTTGATGGGGTCCAGAGTTAAATGAGTGGATCCAGGATTGGAATGTATATCCCCTCCCAGTATTACCATCCAGTTAGCAATGAGGCTACTGAAGAGTCGCTTATATTTGGGCATGAGTTTATACATGATTTTGGATAATAGTGGAGCATTTACTACTTGCTTTCATTTCAGGGTGCTATGCAATTGATGTTGAGTAGGCTGGAGGAGATATTAGGGAAATGTGTTTTAGCATTCTGATTTAAGTATTGTGTGGTAGGTGTAACTAACAGTGGAACAGACACTTGTGATGGCTGGTTAAGAGAATGAGTAAAGTGAGAAATGCAAGTGAATGAATGAATGAAATAGTAATGGCATACTTGGGATTTGCAAGAATGTATGGATAGGTGATGATGTGTGATGGGAGGAGTATGGAGTGATGTAATTATAGGTAGTACAGATTAAAGGAAGGAGTAGCATACGATGATAGGACTGATATGTATAGGGGTTAGTAGACTTGATAGGGAGATATAGGGAAGTACTAATATGAAAAAGGATAACTTTATATGGTGAAGAGTCTGTTAACAGAGCAAATAAGTAAAGTTAAAGAACACTGTGAACCTGACATGGGGGGGGGGGGTGATTACAGGAATTGTTTTGGCTCAAAGAGAGACTAGATGGCAAATTAAACTATAGGCAGATAATTTCCTGGGTTAAATGAAGCCATCAATATTAAATGTTTCTTAAAAGATCGTGAAGCATATGTTTTATAATGTTTGTTATTGTACTCAATTATGCCTATTCTATAGTGCATAATGATGAATGAAGAGTTTGCTTTTTGTAAAGGGCTCTTTAATTATGTTTTTACACTATGTAATTGATTAATTGATTTTAATTGTGTGCAGTATTTAAATGAATGCTTGATGTAACATTCCTTTTGGTTCTGAAGAAGTTTTTTACAAAAGCATTGAATAAAGTGGAAGTTACGCTAGTCCGTGGTTTCGTATTTTCCAAGTCTTGAGCAGTTTTTTGATCTATTTTTTGTTCAACTGCTTTGCCAACTTTTTGATTAAAGTTATAGAAGAGTAGTAAGAAAAAAAGTACTGATTTAATTGTGTATGGATGTGGAGAGATCAAGGGTAGATGGATATAATCAGTACAGAGACAGAAATGGAAGGTCGGGAGAGATTATACAGGAAGAAATGACAAATTAATATTAATTTAATTGTAGTATGTGACAAACGATTGTAGTTTTGCTCAGGAATGAATTACAGGTACAGTTGAAGAGGGGTCTGAGGAGAAGAAGATATAGTGCAAAGTAGTGTGGCAGGGAAAAGGCAATTCGAAATGTTTGGCAGAAATAGGGAAAAGGAGAATGGAAACAGGAGTGTTTCTTTGACAGTAGTAAAGTTGTTTGGGAAGGTATAGGGTGTGGGTATCATGAGTGATACATGTATGTGGGAAGTGAAATGTAGAATAAGGTGGGGTGGGTGGGAAGTGGGGGTAGGACAGGGGAACGGAACAAAGCTGAGCATAGTGGGCTTTACAGACAGCAATAAGTTTACAGCTGATACAGAGCAACTAACAAGAAGGCACAAAGTAGAACATGCTTTCTGTAATGAACTGAATGCAGACACCAAGAAGCTAAGGAGACAAATTAACCAGCTTATACAGTATAATCTATTGGTCAACAAAGGACACTGGCCAATTTAGTATATGGTCTTTAGAGTGCATGGTCTTTGGAGGAATGTCACAGCCAGTTTCCAGTTCAGGGCAGACAAGCATTAGCTTAAATTTAAAACACAGCAAGGATCTTCATGTTAAACTTGCTTATACTACACAAGAACAAAATTTTCACTGAAAACTTTCACAGAGGTGTGTCTTGTGGCAGAGCTCCTGCTACTTCAAGGTCAGAGACCTATCTAGTGACCACAGGCACTAAAATGAAGGAAGAGAGAAAACTCTACTAAACTGCAATATATGGAGACAATCAAGTTACTACATAGGTAGCTAACTTATTCCAAGAGATCAAGAAAGGGCTATAGTGAAACAGTGCAAGAGAATATGGGCTATTCTAAGAGTAGAGAGAATGTAAAAAAAAGTATAAATGTAAGGTCAGAAATAGGTTATCAGGAGGCATACTGAAAGAGAACCACAGTAATACACTGTATAGAGCTGTAGAGAGCAAATTTTAAGACCATATCACTAAACTTATAAGCACATTACAAAGCCATCACTTAGTAAACATTCATGGAATTAACCACGTCAAAAGATTATTATACATAACAATCCATCAGCAATTGAAATTACACACACAGTTGTTAACAGGCACAGGCTCAACACAAATACTGCTTATCCAATTAGAATAAAATCAAATAAACATACTACAGAGTCTAATCATTATTCTGCACAGTCATAGAACCAATACAAGTGGAATATCAAATGATACATACCTACCCACTGAAGGAAGATAGGGACAAAGTGGATGTGGAAACAAATGTTAAAGGAGGTTTGGCAGTACATTCAGCTACAGTGACCATCCCACTCTTAGGCCAGTTATTACAAAGAGAAATCAGTTTATTTCTGATACAAAGCAATTAAGTTTTCCATGTTAACAAACTCACCAGATGAGCTGGATCAAATGCAGCAAGTGTTATCTTCCCTAACACAAAAATATGATCATATGGAAGAGACACTTTTTCCTGGAAGTCTCTTATGTAACATCCTTTTTTCCAAATAACATCACATCAGAATATACTGGTTGAGTGGACAAGGGCAGACATGCTGAAATGGTTGACAAATGAACCTTGTTAGAGGAATAAAACAGGACATAGGATAGTAACTCACACAAATATATTGAAACCAGGGAATCATTAGCCCTAAATGGTTGCTGGCTATTTTGGTGGCACGGACTAGAAAACCTTTTCAACTGGACAATGTATGATTTTCTAGTAACAGGCTTTCTTGTCTCCATTAGTATCTTCTGCATTTCCTCAGTAAACAAATGTTTGAAATGTATTATTATGACCATACCATCCAGGCAGTCAGTTGTGGTTGTTTGAGGTCAGGATATATTAACACATCCATTCTTGAGTGAGTATCCAAGTCTGTGAGGAAGCTTGTGGTAATTCCCCAAGTTAATTTCTAAAGGGAGAATGAATTGTTGCCTGGGCCAGAAGGGCCTCACCACAGTGATCTTTGGAGATTTCTTCAGAATGTTCATAAGTACCCTTGAAATCAGTGAAAAATCATAGAGGAACATTCCTGTCCAAGGAAAAGAAAAGGCATCTGCCTTCCAGGCCTTCTTGCTTGAAATCCTTGTGCAGAATTTTGCCAGCTGAGTGTTCAAAGATGAAACAAAGTTCTACCTCACACTAACCATAGATGGATCAAAATCTTGGAAGAATCCCCTCCCCCATACCTAGTTTCCATTCATGAGGGGTCTGTGTTTCTCCTGCTCTGCCTACCGCACAGGTTTGCTCTTGATGGATGTAAGAAGGCTGTAGACTGAGAATATGCTGTAAAGCAACATCCCATGTTAACATGGCTAGTCTACATAGGGGGCAAGATCTGGGTTCCCCCCTTGCTTATGTACATCACTGTGGTACTGCCTAGAACAACTTGAAGTCCTGTGGACAATAGATGATTGAGAGAGTTAAAAGCCTTGATAACAGCTAACAATTTATTTCATGTTAATGTGCTTTGGTTGGTCTTTCCCATCTCAGACACCTTGCACTTTAATCCCCTTTGATACTGCGACTAAATCAAAGTTTGAAGCATCTGTGCTGATTAACTGTTTTGTAAGAGGGGAGATAGGAAGAGTGGATTCAGGGATATATGCACTATCCAAAAAGTGGTGTCTAGTTTCACAAATCCCACAACTGGGATCTGAAAAGATAATTCTGTTTGTGCTGAGACCAAAGAAATTTCAGATACCACTGTATCTTTTACATGTAGGGTCTTGTAAAAGTATCATATGAATTATGGATGTCATGAGACCAATAATCCTGAGGTATTCCCTTGCAGTGGCCGAAGCCTGAGTGGAAAATCCCTGGAATACATCTAAATAATAGATCTGCATTTTCCTATGGAATGGAAACCCTTTCTACTGAAGTGTACCCTCCCCTGGAAAACAATTCTGTGTGAAGGAGTCAAGAAAGACTTTTGAATGTTCCCTTGGGATCACACCTTGTGTAACAGGGTTCTAACCCAAGTGCGAGATTCCTGATGCTTTGAAACTGATGCAGCAAAGATAAGCAAGTAAACTAAATATGGGAAATTGTGGATACCATGTAGATTACAATGGGCTAGGACAGGAGCTAGACACTTTGTGAACACTCTTGGAGCAGTGGATAGCCAAAGGGTAAGGCAGAAAACTGATATGATCTAGACATACAAAACTAAGAATCACTAGAAATCTGGATGAATACTAATGTGATGAAATGCATGTTTTACATCTAAGGTTAGTACAAAACTCAAACGAGGAAGAAAGGGTAATGGGTTGTGAAAGGAAAGCATTTTGAACTTGGGCACTATAACAAACTGGTTTAGGAAAGCAAGAAAGAACCAGAAGTGGTCTCCAGGCATTTTCTTTCGTTGGCACTGAAAATATTATTGAATAAAAATATTTTCCCAATTGTGAAAAAGGAACTGGTTCTATTACACCCTGAGACAGAATGTGATGTAGGACAGAAGGGTTTGGTCTAATGGATGTGAATGAATTCCTTGGAGGGGAGGAGTTTTTCCACTGCCATTTGTATCCTCGCTGAATTAGCTTCAGAACCCATCTGTCTAAAAGAATCTGTTATCAAACAGAGAAATGGAGATTCAAACTTTCTGGAAGGAATAAGGGTCTGCCAGGGTAGGAGTGGGGTAGGGGTCAAGGCCCCGTATAGTCACTCTGAGTCAACTGCCCTTTGTACTGGGAAGTTCCTGCTTTCTTTTTGGAACTTTCTTGCCATTGCTTTTTAAATGTCTGCACATTGTGTTTAGCACCGTTTTACTTCTTGCCAAAATTGGATGAGAGCGCAGAAAATCACTTGGAAATTCTTTGAGAATACGAGCAGAAAAACGAGAGACTCCCTGAATCAGCTTACCCCTCACATCAATTTTGATAGCACCTGCTGCAGTGAATCCAATAATCTCTATTCAGAGGAGAATTCAAAATCTCATTCTTTACATTTTCTGGGAGGTTCTGAACATGTAGACAAGTAAATCTCCATAACACAGTACCAGTGGCAACAGCCCTGGATGCAGTATCCCCCACAGTCATAAACACACTTTAAACAAATGAGCAGTGGCCTGAAAACAAACTAAATCACAAAAAGCAGGTTTATTTATCCTCAAGAGATGACTGCAGATAAACCATTATCCATACTTTCACATTTAGAATACATTTTAACCTACTCTGCAGAAGTATACAAATTTCTCCCAAACTTAAGTTACCATCCTTGTCTGAAGGATTAGAATTGAAATGTTCAGCAAATGATAGAATAACTAAAGCTATAGCTGCTAGGCCAAACCTGGGATGAGTGTACTGAAAATTTAAAGAATGAGTAACTTTGTACATTCCATCAACTTTCTTAGGTGCAGCAGGTTGCCTGTCAGGGAAACTATAGGTGGTGACAAAACACATTCTCCACTGCTGACAGCATTGTCTGTATTTTATTTAACATTTGTTTACCGAGAAAGTCAGACTTGGAATGAGACAATTTTCAGTGGAGGCCCAGGGACAAATGCTCCTGACACACGTCATCGTAACATGGGAGGAAACTGGAACACCTGGATGAAACCCACATGAATGCAGGAAGACATGCAGACTCTGCACAGAAAGATCCCCAGCAGAGAATCAAACCAGACAACCTTTTCGTAGAATAATGTGTGTTTATCATACCTTTAGTAAGTGTTTCAAGGTCAGATGATGTGTATAAATAGCAAGCACGTGCTAGCTTCAGTGCCATTTTGAGTGTGCAGCCAGAGAGTGAGCATGTATGAGTGTGATAGCTAATTTGTTTATAAGTTTATCTAAGTTAAAATTATTAAGCCTCAATCCTGACGTGCTTGTACAAAATAAAACTGCTTGAACAGAACACATGAAAGCTTGTCTATTTTATCCTGACAGGACGAATAACATGGTTTCAGAACCGGGATTTCAGGGACTGCTTTTCAGAGCTATGATATGTAGGGTTAACAGTGATGGTAAACTAAGAGAATTGATCACAAAAAGGGACCAGAAATGAACCAAAGGTAATGAAAACTCACAAGAATGATTTATTCTATAAAAAAGATAAAACAGCCCATTACAAGGGCACAAACCACATTATCAAACAAGCGAGCAGTATAAAAGGTTTATTAATTAAACAAAATGTTTAAAATTAAAATATATGATAAAATGACCAGAAAAGCACATAAGGGATTCTGAATTACCTCAGAACTGCACATAAGAGATTCCGAATTACCTCAGAACTGCAAAAGAAGCATGTTTAAAGTAAAATGGTCATGTTTAGAGTAAAACGAGCACAAGAAAAGTATAATGGGTATGGAAAAAGATTAAATGAGCAAAACAAAACGGGCATGTTTAGAGTAAAATGAGCACAAGAAAAGTATAAAGGGTATGGAAAAAGATTAAATGAGCAAAACAAATATAAGGGCAAAAAGGGCACATTAAGCATAAATAAAGCAAGGTGACTGCAGCCTTTTGGCAAAGAACTGTGTTTTGGCATAACTACTATTTTGTATTGTGTTAAGGGCATAACTAGAGTTATACGAAGAATCTAAAAGTGTATAAAGTGCTTACAATGTCTGCTTATTACTGTGCATTTATTCTGAAGAGTGTGTGTGCAAGGTGCAACTATTTTGTCAAGTACAGTCAAAATACAGCTATTTCAAAAAGTTTCTTATGCTGGGTGTGTCTATTTGCAAAGTGATGCCATTACAGAGACTTTTTAGAACTGTAATTAGTTATTTAGCAAAGTACAGCCATTTTTTTGAGAAAGTTTCAGTGTGCTGTGTACTGTTTATTCACAAAGTGCAGTTATCTGAAATATTTCCTATACTGATAAGAGGTGATTTCTTACAATACAGTTACTTCAAGAATATCCTTGTGCTAGAGTCTTATTTCACAAAGTTCAGTTATTTAGAGGCTTGTGTTATTGGGCATAGTTACAAATACTGGCATACATTTCTGGAGGGTGTGTGTTCATGCATACTTGCAAAAGCCTTCACTGGTATGTGTTAATATGGCAGATGGATTTTGAAAACCATCACCACTTGTATTTGATCAGAATATTGCAGAGAAATGGAGACTATTTGAGCAAAGGCATGATATTTTTATACAAGCAGCTTATTCTGACAAAATATGCATGCACCAGGGCGTGCATTTTACTAAACCAAGTTGGGTCAGAGGCCACTGAAACAGAGCGTTCATTTGTGTATGCACCAGCAGTATGTGAGGGAGAAGGTGAAAACAGTCATATTGTACGGGCTGAATCAAGGGAAGACCCAGAGTGTTTGAAAATAGAAGTTATGTTCTTACCATAACGTTCCATGTTAGTTGTCTTCTTCTCGCCTTCTTTCTTGCTGGATGGGTTCGGAGCCGACCTCGGCTCCGACTCAGCCACTCTAAAAGCTCGAGAGTTGGTTCCACCGGCTCGAGGCTGCCCCTATATCCCACAATGCTAGGCGTGAATTACCTCAGATCTCGTTTGTGAGCTAGGCCCAGCTAAAAATACAACCAGGAATACTGGAAAATTTCCACCTCTAAAAACAAGGGAAAGAGAAAGGGTGACCTAAGCCTGACTCTAGGAAATATGCACAGCAGAGCATATACCTATCGCAAAGAGGTGGTAGAAAGAGAGGTCATAATCAAACTCCTCTAGATCTGTCCAGGCCAGGGGGAAGGAGGGTGGGACGCAAGAAAGAAGGCGAGAAGAAGACAACTAACATGGAACGTTATGGTAAGAACATAACTTCTATATGTTAAGTTGTCTATCTCGCCTTCATTCTTGCTGGATGGGACCGCGTCCCTAGAACCTTGTCCCGGGTGGCCTAACGGAACAGACTCTTGAGAACAGTGGAACCAAAGTTAGCTCTATGCCTAGAAGCTAAATCCAACTTATAATGAGAAATGAAAGTGTGAGGAGTAGCCCAAGTAGCCGCTGCACAAATGGTGTCAATAGGCAGTCTGTCTTGGAAAGCTATAGAAGTAGCCAAGGCTCTGGTGGAATGGGCTTTAGGTTTGTTAGGCAGCTTTTGGTGTCTAATTTCATAAACAAGGGAAATCAGAGATGTTAGCCATCTAGATAATGATACCTTTGAAACTGAAAGTCCCTTTCTGCCTTCTGCATAGGAGACAAACAGCTGGTCAGATTTTCTGAATTGTTTGGTTCTATCCAAATAGTACCTTAACTGACGATGAACATCTAGCCAATGCAATTTTTGTTCAGACCTATTAGAATATTCTGGAAAAAACACAGGGAGGTCAATGCTTTGATTTAGGTTAGACGCCGAGGCTATCTTAGGTAAAAAGGACGGGTTGGTTCGTAAAGATACCCTGTCCTTATGGAACAACAGATAAGGAGGTCGACAGCTGAGTGCATGAAGTTCTGAAACTCTTCTAGCTGAAGTAATATCTACCAGAAAGAGAGTCTTCCATGACAGCAATTTTAAAGAACAGGAGGCTGCAGGTTCGAAAGGGGGAAGAATCAAAGAACTAAGAACTAAATTTAGGTCCCAAGGAGGAGGAGGATTTCTTATAGGAGGTCTGAGTAGAAAAACTCCTTTCAAAAAGGCTTTGCAAAGCTTGTGGGACATTATGGTAGACTCTGAAATGCCCACATGAAAGTTAGAAATAGCTGCCAGTTGAACTTTAAGAGTAGAAGGAGATGAACCTGCATGGAAGAGTTCAGCTAGAAAATCAAGGACCATTTGGATGGAAGCAGTGAAAGGATCTATGTCCCTTCCTTGAGCCCAATAGGCGAAACGTTTCCACTTACTCAAATAAATCTTTCTAGTGGAAGATTTATGGGAAGCTATCAAAACATCTCGAACAGAGTGAGATATTTGAGGAAGCCTGGCTAAGGTTGGAATTGGAGGAACCAAGCAGTGAGGTTCAGAGAGGGAAGGGAGCGATGAAACTGACCCGACTGATGGATCAAAAGATCTGGAACTAGGTCCAGATGCCAAGGTCGCTCAACAGAAAATGATGTAGAAAGGGGAACCAAACCTGTCGAGGCCAGTAAGGAGCAATGAGGATCAACGAGGCCTTCTGAGCGATAGCTTTCTGTATCACTTGAGAGATTAGTGGGAAGGGAGGAAATGCATACAGAAGTCCCCGGGGCCAAACTTGGACTAGAGCGTCTCTGCTGGGCTGGCCTGGTAAAGGGAATAGGGTGAAATAATCTCTGCACTTGCTGTTTTGGGGAGTAGCAAAAAGGTCGCAGCAAGGCTGACCCCACTTGAGAAAAATTTCTCTCACAACAGAGTCTTTCAGAGACCACTCGTGAGGCATGAGGATAGCTCTGCTCAACTTGTCCGCGACGATTTGATTGGACTTCCCGGGGATGTGCGTTGCTATCAGAAACCGCTGAGAAGAAATCGCCCATTGCCACAGTCTGAGTGCTTCTCGACACAGGGGGTAGGACCTGGTTCCGCCTTGTTTGTTGACATACCACACCACGGACATATTGTCCGTCTGGATTGCTATCGTTCCCAAGGGAAGAGAGTCTTGAAGGGCTTGCAACGCTAAAAGCACTGCTCTCATCTCCAGAACATTTATGTGCAAGTGGCATTCGTCTGGTTGCCATGTGCCCTGGACAGTTCTGCCCTGATAATGCCACCCCCCACCCGATCAGGGAGGCGTCCGTTGTCAGAGTAGCAACCGGAGGGGAAGGAACAAAGGGTCTTCCCAATAAGAGCTGAGGGGAAGACATCCACCACAGAAGATGATTTCTGCATGTTTGCGTGATCATAATGGTGTGGGACATCGGAAGTTGCTGGTATGACCATTGCATGAAGAGCATCCATTGAAGGATTCTCATGTGGAATCTGGCTAATGGAAGCAGAGGTATGGCAGCCACCATAATCCCCAACACTTTCAGAACTAACCTGGCTTTGATTCTGTTGCTGCTGAAGAGGAGCGAGACCAGTTTGTGTATGTCTGCTATTCTCTGATGTGTTAGTCTCGCAGACATGTTGACTGTGTCT
This sequence comes from Protopterus annectens, assembly GCF_019279795.1. NCBI lineage: Eukaryota > Metazoa > Chordata > Ceratodontiformes > Protopteridae > Protopterus > Protopterus annectens. The sequence continues at coordinate 1,955,356,065 of NC_056739.1, forward strand.
AGATTTGCCTATGAAGGTAATAGTACGACAAGGCGACAAAACAGACTTTTCGCAATTTATTGAAATGCCTAACTTTTGACAAATGCGAAAGGTGTAGTCCCTGGCCATTAGAAGAAGATGCTTGGTGGGAGCTGTGAGGAGCCAGTCGTCCAAATATGGAAACACCTGGAATCCTTGATGTCTCAGGTGAGAAGCTGCCACTGCCATGCATTTGGTAAACACCCGGGGGGCAGTGGTGAGACCAAAGGGCAGGGCCCTGAATTGAAAATGACTGGTTCCCAGCCTGAAGCGGAGGAATCTTCTGGAGCGTTTGTTCATTTTTATGTGATAGTACACATCCTGAAGGTCTATAGAGCACATCCAGTTTCTCTTTCCCAATAGGGGAGGATGGACTGCAGCGTGACCATCCGAAATCTTGTTTTCTTGACTGACTTGTTCAAGATACTGAGATCCAAAATTGGTCTCCAGTCCCCTGTTTTCTTTGGAACTAAAAAGAACCTGGAGTAGATTCCGGATCCTAGTTGGTCTGCTGGAACTGGTTGAATTGCTCTTTTTGCAAGCAGCTTTGAAATTTCCAAAGCTGCAAGATCCCTTTGAGCGGGTGGAACATCTGGAAGGGATTTTTTTGATTGGTTTGGGATGCAAACGAAGGGAATGGAATAGCCTTCGGAAATGATGGACTGTACCCACTTGTCTTGAGTCAGGGATAGCCAGGCTTCTGGGTACAGTGACAATCTTCCCCCGACTGCCTCCGAAGGTGGACAGTCGGGCAACACCTCAGGGATGCTGAAAGGGCTTATCGGAAAAGGTTTCTCGATTGCCCTGGTTCTGCGGGCCCCCTCTGCCTCTACGGCGGCGTCTACCATTATTGTTCCCTCCTCTGCCTCTGGAGGGGAACCGACTCTGTGCGTCAGGCAAATTCCCTTGAGATTGTTTGCGGAACCACATTTTCCCACTTTTCTGGCCTTTGGGGTAAGGTCTAGAAGGAGTAGAAAAACGGACTCCGCCGGCAGATAGAGTTTTGCCATCCGTCTCGCACCTAGTCAAGGTTTCTTTCACTTGAGGACCAAAGAGAGATGATCCATCGAACGGGGAGTTAGTGAAAGACGATTTAAAGGGGTCCGCAAAATTGCATAGTCACATCCAGGCATGCCGGCGTAAGGCAACACCTGTCCCTGCGGCTCTACTCGCTCCATCAGCCGCATATGAAAGGAGGCGCATGGAGGAGTTAGCTATCGAATTAAGGGTAGTCAGCTGGGTGTTCATTTTGTCCTGAAAATCTGCAGCTGTAGTATCCTTCAACATCTCACTCGCTTCCTTGATCAAGTCTCTCTGGAGACGGGTGAAATGGCATAGGTAGTTCAGCGAACGCATTGCAAAGGTCGCTGACGAGAACATCCGCTTCCCATACCTGTCCATAGACCTAGATTCTTTGTTAGGGGGATGAACAGGCACTGAAGGATCAGCTAGTTCCTTCTTGGTGGCAGCAGCTACCACCATAGCATCCACAGAAACACATTTCGTGAGAAATTGTTTGTCAGTTGGTGCTGTTATAAATTTCGAAGGTCTCCTGGGGGTAGGGTCCACTGAATCAGGAGCCGTCCAGGCCTTCTTTGCCACCACCTGCATGAGGGGATCAAAGGGGGGGGACACCCAGGAGGTGGAAGGGTGAGAGCCAAACGCCTCAAGATACACAGATTCATCCTCCGAAGGGTTAAGGGCTGGCCAATTTCCCCTCTGTTTTAGGATCTCTAGAATGTCTGCGAAAGAGACATCTTCAGACGGGGAACGTGGGGAACCCTCAGAATCCTCTAAATCTGTGTCAGAGGTGACAGACTCAGGTGAGTCTATGTCCTTCCTCTTACACTTTCTCTTCCTAGGGTGCTCCCCTGCCAATTCAGGGGAGGCCTCGGAAGAGGATGAGATCTCCACAGGGGATTCTTGAGGAGCTGGCTCTCTGCGGTCTGGGATGAGGGAATGAGTCGACATAACCAAAGGCACCGAAGAGGGAGGGGCGGACGGAGCCGACTGTGGAGTCGAACAAGGTTCCAACACACTCCGCCTGACCTCGAACGCACCCCTGTCTGGCAGAGCCAGAGCTCCCCGCTCCGAGAAGCTGAGAACCTCCCTCGGCACCGACAGAGATGGCTCCGAGGCCGATGTCGGAGCCGAACTCACCAGCGCCGAAGCACCGAGAGGGAGAGGGGGGTCGGACAAGGGTCCGATGCCACTCACCCCCTCAGAGCAGACGAGGGAAGCCCGGCGCCGAGATTCTTCAAAAGAAGAAATCGGAGCCGACGACGGAGCCGAAGACAATTGTATCGGCTCCGACGCTACCACAGTCTCGGTCCCGAGACGCCCCAGCTCCGAGCTCAAAGGAGTCGGAGAAGGAATATTTATAGGAATAAGTTGAGGCATCGACTGATGAGTCGGGCTCTGGAGCATTTGGGCCAGTGCCTCGGACTTTAAAAGTCGACTCACTACCCTCTGGAGGTCGTGATCTGAGAGCCTCGATGACCTGGAGGAGTGAGATCTGTGGCTCCGTTCAGACAGCAAGGGAGACGCCGGAGCCGAATGAACGGAGCCAAGGGACGGTGACCTCGATCTCTTTCTAGATGTCGGCTCCGATGGTCTGATTGGAGCCGACCCAGGAATCTCTAATGCCTCGGCTCTGGCCGGAGCCGAGGGAACCACAGATACTGTAGTCAAAGACTCATCGGCTCCAGCCGGAGCCGATGAAGCAGTAGGCTTCGAAGCCTTAGGCCTCGACTCTGAAGCTGGAGCCGAGGTCTTGGAAGCCTTAGAAGGTTTCCCCAATGTAACAGAAAGGGAACCTTCAGGCTTAAGCAAACCCCTTAATATGAGTTTGTTTCTTCTTTCCTGCAGGACTCTAGGGCTGAAGCCATGGCATACAGCACAAGAGTCCTGCAGGTGTAACGGTCCCAGGCAATACACACAAGAAGTGTGACCGTCTGTCAGAGACATTTTCTGACAGCATGAGTCATACTTCTTGAAGCCTGAGACCATTGAATCCTTGGACATACTCAAGGAACCGAAGTGTAATCACACACAGAAACACACACACACACAGATTACACTGATAGAAGTCTAAGTAGAATTATTTAAAACAAAACTTCTGAAAGGTAAGTTAAGTTAAATATTCCTAACCAAACACATACACACCCTAAGGGAGTGAAGGAAGGGCCCGACGGCCTAGGGAAAGAACTTATTAGTTCTTGAGAAAAAAAAGGGGCTGGATAAAAAGGTAGAAGGGATAATATCCACTACACTAAGGGTAAAAAAGAAATAAACTAAGCTAGCGTAAGTTTAAAGTTATTAAACTAATCTAACTTTAACTAACCTGGAGCCGGTAGAAAAACACCTCGATCGCTGTAGCGGCAAACGAGATCTGGGGTAATTCACGCCTAGCATTGTGGGATATAGGGGCAGCCTCGAGCCGGTGGAACCAACTCTCGAGCTTTTAGAGTGGCCGAGTCGGAGCCGAGGTCGGCTCCGAACCCATCCAGCAAGAATGAAGGCGAGATAGACAACTTAACATCACAAGTTTAGGGCAATGTGTAACCCCCACAAAAACATTAGAGAGGCATTTGTTTTACACAAGAGATCAGAAACCATTTGTTTTACACAAGAGATCAGAAACCAGGAAAAATGTTTGCAGCTTACATTACTGACCTGAGAAACGAAGCTAAAATGTGTCAGTTTGGTGACTTAAAAGATGAGTTAATAAAGGACAGGTTTGTGTGTGGTAATAATAGTGCTGCAATGAAAATAATTTTGCTTTGTGACAGTGATTTAGCACTGATCAAAGCTATTGAGATTTTTCAAATCCATGAAGTTACAGAAAGGCACACAAGTATATTTGCAAGTGATAGCATGGTTTCAGCAGGCTCCATAGCAAATGTAGACAGCATGCAAGATGTGGCTAAGCAGAAGCAGGCCTAAACACATGGTACCTGCTACCTCCTGCAGGCTCCCAAAGTAAAACCTGTAATTTTCCAGCAAGTTCTAAGAAAAGGACATGTTCAGTGCAGTACAAGGGTGAGTCAGCAAAACCCAAATCCAGCTTTATTGTTAAATGTCAAAAATGTAGGGCCAATCATGAATCTAAAAAAGAAAAATGCTTAGCATTTGGTCAGCAATGCCGTAAGTGTAAAAAAATTGAACCATTTTTAGAAGTTTTGTAAATCAAATAGACCGCAGTTATAAAAGAAGGGTCACTTAGAAAAGGAGGTTGATCATATAGAGAACTGTAATTCTGCTTTCTACGTAGATGGTGCATCAGTAATTGGTGAAAAGGCTAAGGCAGTGAATTTGTTGGCAAAGAGTGAAATGTTTTGTACTGTCCAGATCAATGTTGCAAATCCACCAAGCTTAAAGTGGACACTGGCTCAAAGTGTAATGTTATGTCAGCAGACACATTTGCTAAGGTGACAATTGGTGAATAACTCGTGGTTTGTTGTGTGAAACTTATTGCTAATGGAGGTGAAGAAATTCAAACCAAAGGCCAGTAGTGCTTTCATGTTATTTGGCTAGGAAATGTTACAACTTGTAATTCTATGTAGTCCAAAGACCTGTGCAGTCATTATTGGGTCTCAACAGTCTGAGAATGAATTTGCTTTACTTAACAAAGAAGTTAATCATATAAGCAGCACATCCTAGTTCCAATTTTACTGAGGCTATTTTCTTAGAGTATGCTGTTTTTGATGACAAGTTGGGAAAATTCTATGAAGTTAGACCCAGAGGTCAGTCCAGTAGTCAGACTGGCAAGAAAAATTCCAATAGCTATGCAAGACAAAGTTAAAGCTCAACTGGATAAAATGGTGCAGCAAGGTGTGACTTTGTCCAGTCCTAAAACCCACTGAATGGGTGCTGTCTATGATAGCAGCCCACAAAAAAGGCACAGACAAAATCAGAATATGTACTGACCCAAAAGATTTGAACAAAGGAATAAACAGACCGCATCAAATACATACAGACAAGGAAGTTGTAGCCCTAATACCAAATGCCACTGTTTCCTGTCTTGGATGCAAAAAGTTCATTTTGGCAAGTAATGCTTAATCGCAAATTCTCATTACTGACTACTTTCAGTACACCGTTTGGCAGATAGAGCTTCCTCAGTATGCCATTTGGAATAAATTCTGCAAGTGAAGTCTTTTGGCGAGCAATGGAGCAATTTTTTTCAGGTTATCCTTGTGCCACAAAAGTAAATGATTTATTGGTTAGAGGCAATGATGAAGCAGAGCATGACAGAAACCTTAACAGAGTTGTAGACAGAGCATGTGAAGTAAAATTAAAGCTCAATCCTCTGAAGTGCAAACTCAGAATACCAGAAGTTACATATGTAGTAGGTCATTTATTTACCAATATTGGCTTGTGACCAGACCTGTCCAAGCAAGCAGGCATTCTTGAGATGCCAGCTCCATATAATGTTCAAGCTCTACAACGTTTTCCTGGTATGGTCAACTATTTAGGCAAGTTTATACCAGACTTCAGTGAGTTGACAGCACCTTTAAGAGAGCTGATGCACAAAAATGTTACAAGGTCTTGGTTGAAACAGCACAAGAAAGCATTTGAAGACCTTTAGCAGAAAATTGCCACCCCCACCTACATTAATATACTATGATGCCAATAAACCAGTAACTCCTTCCTGTGATGCTTCAAAATTTGGTCTTGGCACAGTTGTTCTTCAAGACAGCAGACCAGTAGCCCATGCATCTAGATTTCTTACCCAAACTGAAATGCAATATGTTCAAACTGAGAAAGAACTTTTGACAATGGTATTTGCATGTTCAAAGTTTCATGATTACATCTATGGTTGTGCTATTCAGATTAAAACTGATCAACAACCTCTAGTTACTATTTTAAAGAAGCATATGCATTCAGCTCCAGCGAGCTTACAAAGAATGATGCTCACATTGCAAAAGTACAACTTCAAAATGGTCTATACAAAAGGCAAACTTCTTTATCTGGCTGATACCGTATCCAGCTCACCTAGAAATAAATCAGAACTTCATGCAGAAATTTTTGACTTTGATGTCATGTAAGTGCGTACTTTTTCTACCACGGGACTTGAGCTGAGAGATCATACAAAGACTGATCCAACTTTGCAAAGGTTAAACCACTACATTGTTAGATGGCCATCAAAGCAACCTAGTGTACCACCTGAAGTGCAAATTTATTTTCCTTACAGAGATGAGATGTTGATGGAAGATGGCATTATTTTCAAAGGTCCTAAAATTGTTGTTCCTACTTCCTTACAACATGAATAAATCCAGATTTTGCATTGTGGTCACCCAGGTTCCAAATCTACCAAAAGAAGGGCGAGAGGACTAATATTTTGGCCTTCTCTAGCAAAAGACATTGATAAAAGTACTTTCTTCATGTTCAGTATGCAATAGTACTAAACTGCATTTTCAAAAAGAACCACTTCAGCTAAGTCATGTTCCTGAGCTACCTTGGTCAACAGTAGCCACCGATATATTCGAGTGGAACAATCAGTATTACTTAGTGCTGGCAGACTTTTATTCGAACTGTTTTGAGACTGATTTACTACCTAATCTAACACCCACTGCTATTACCAAGTTGAAACGTCATTTCTCAGTCCATGGTAGTCCACACAGTTATTTCTGACAATGGTACTCAATTTACTAGTCAGTTATTTCAGAAATTTGCAAGAAAATGGGACTTTGTACATGTTACTAGCAGCCCTGAATATCCACAGTCAAATGAGCTAGCTAAATGTGCAGTACAGAGTGCAAAGCAATGTACTTGAAGGGTCAAAGCGTGACAATACCAATGTCTTTTTGAATTTACTTAATCTCAGAAACATACCACATGATGAAATACTTGGTTCGCCTGCTCACAGACTTCTACCTAGGCAAACCAGAACATCATTGCCTGCTAGTTCCAGTTTGTTGAAGCCTAAAGCTAAGAGCAACAGGACAATTAGGGCTCAACTTTTCAGAAAGTGTTCTTTCCAGAAGTCCAGTTATGACAAATTGAGCAGATTTCTTCATCCGTTGAAAAAGGAGAGACAGTGACGAAATGAACGGTTTTGACCAGATTGGTCAAGGAACTGGTATATGTACAGAGCCGAGATCCTACTTCGTAAAAGCTGAGGGTGTGAAGTTCACAAGAAATCGCAGACATCTTCCTGTACCAGAATTGATATTGCAGCATTATTCCTGTGATAGAGACTCCAGATCTCATAGCAATCCAATGTTCCTGTTGCAGAACGTGTCTTACCTTCTTCCATTCTTGATGATGTTCCTGATGTCCCCAGAGTTGAACATTCAGCAGAGACGGTCCCAGATGCTAGACCTTATTCCAATTTCTATGTCACACAATTTGGTTGTATTTCCAGCCCTAGTGTGAAATACACAGCAACCTGGACATAATTGTCTATATGTATTTATTTCTGTATAACTGCATGACGAAGTACTATTTGTATCAATTGCATTTCAATGTCATCAATATTGCATGGCATTTCTCAAAGAGGAAGGATGTAGAATAGCGTGTGCGTGTAGTACTTTAAGAAGCATTTCAAGGTCAGCAAGTGCATATAAATAGCAAGCATGTGCTAGCTTCAGTGCCATTTTGGGAGTGCAGCCAGAGAGTGACCATGTATGAGTGTAATAGCTAGTTTGTTTATAAGTTTATCTAAGTTAAAGTTATTAAGCCTCAATCCTGATGTGTTTGTACATAATAAAGCTGCATGAACAAAACCCACGAAGGCTGGTCTATTTTATCATGACTGGATGAGCGACACTCTTGCTGTGAGGTGACAACGTAAACCGCTGCATCACTTCATAGTATGGGTGAAGGGTCTGAGAATTCCAGTAATAACACCTCATGGTATTCTTGGTGGGACTGAAAAACTTCAGTGTTCCCCCACTGAAAACACTGGCACACTCTGGAAATAGTCTCAAAGAGAATTATTCACAAGGAGATTCAGATATCATGCACTTTTATGAACCCGAATCAGAAATCTGGGGAGAAACTTTTGTAGCTGTCCCATCACACTCCTCTACAGATGAGGAATCTTGAACTTCTTCAAGAAAGAGAAATCTTTTTTTAAACACCTTATAAAGAAGGGTCAACAGTCTGTAAAGACCCTGATCCAGCCCTAATAAACTATTTCTGTCCACGGAACTGGTGCAGTTAAGGGCACATATTTAGTTCTCTATTTTTGAAAGGAAAGTTGGGGCAAGCATGTTTATTAGTGGCATCAAAACCTTCCCCAGGGATGGGCACAACATTCTGGCTAAGCAGGGACAAAGCCAACTTCCCTGCGCCTTCTCCCAAGGCAGACAATACTGTTTCTCCCTTGCCCACTGATGGGACACCTCCAAAGGAAGATGGCATGGCTAATCCCCAGTCCATAGTGACTGTATAAGCAGCAGAAGAGGGATTCGGGAAAAAAGATAAATGGTCTGAGAAACCGGCTTTGGCCACAGCAGTCACCTGCAACTGCAGCAAATTACAAGGCTGCTGTAGTGGAAAAGACTGTTTAGTTAACTTAATTTTGGGGGCTGGAAGGTGGTCCGACTGAGGGACTCATTTGTTCCACAGTCAAGCCAAAAGTGGTGCTTCTTTCCCCTGGAAAACTAAACTGTACAGCTTGATAAAAAATAGAAAGTATCTACAAGTAACCCCCTGGTAAAAACACAGTAAAAAGTACTTTACTTCACTTTAGCAACCCCCCAAAAGTAAACTGAACGCAGTTTCTCCACAGAAAAACTATTTTAAACAGTTTTAATAATTTTTAAACTGTCAACAAATGTGCACTCCCATTTAAAAGTATACGTAAACAGTCAACAAAAATACATCTTTCTAGATTAAAAACACTTCCTTTATCCGGAAACTATCTTTAAACAATAAAAAGCATACTTCTGTCCTGCAATGGAACAGTGTTAGCTAATTGCCAATCCTTGAAAGCCTGCATAGTAGCACTCTCACTGGCTGCAAAAAAGCTCTGCAAGGCTTGGTGCCCAAACAGGTCTTTTAAGTCATCTCAGCTCAAGTAAACAGTTTTGTCACATGAAAGATGCCCTGAAGCTTTGGAAGCTGAGCAGCTATTACATCCTTAGCAGGACATAATCCGTACAGCTTAGGGTACTGCAGCAGTGATCAATGTGATGAACATACATGTCTTCATCCTATCTATGCGACTAAAGTAAGAAAATTTGGAATATTTACATAGAAATGTTTGTACAACTATTCCTATTACTCCTACGAGACTTGAAAAAAATGTTCCCATAAACAAGAGGCATTTTGTTGGATGATGTACGAGGAGGTTACTGGGAGCAGAGCCTTACCTAGTTCATCTAACGCCTGGTGTTGTGCCCTCAACTGGCATTCCTCAAGTTGATGAGCAAAAAAACTCCTACGTTTCAAACTTTAAAAACTGTAACAAGCCACTTGCTACAACGAATACCACATGAGCTGCATCACATGCTTCAGTCCAGACAGCAAATGCCAGTACAGAAATAATGCTGAAATTACAATACTGTCGATCATGCTCCGTAAAGTACAGTTGTGTACACTTACCATAAATGTAGATGTTGAGTGTATTCACTGTTGCAGTCATTACATTTGGGTTATCTGCTTGCAGGTAGCCCTCAGTCGGCCTGATTAACAAAGTCTTGGGTCCTGCATCAGTTGCTGTCCCTTCTTCCATGATGTCGGGTCGTCAGGGGTATAAAACATACAGCCGACGCCATTACATCAGTTTTTCTTGCCCCAGATGTCAGATGCCACCCTAATGGGAAGCAATTAAATATAAAAGTACAAAAATATACCTCCAACAAAAAAGCAAATACACCAAAAAGGCTTTTAAGCATAGTAAAGGAAAGTAGAGGTATAGCCAAAAGAAGTTAGGGGGCTGGAGGGAGGGTAACCAGGACTGCAACAGTGAATACACTCTAACATCTACATTTATGGTAAGTGTACACAACTGTACTATGTTCTTCGCATTTCACTGTTGCAGTCATTACATTTGGGTAGATTCCCAAAGCTATGGTTGGGAGCAGGAATTTAGATAGGATTAGGGCCAGCTATAAGTCCCTGCAAAACTGCAATGGCAAAGCCAGCTCTGGATTTAGAGAAAATTGGCAAATGATAACGCTTGGTGAAAGTATGTACAGAACTCCAGGTAGCAGCTTCTAGGATGTCCCTGGTAGGGACGCCTCTGAGAAAGGCTGTAGAGGTAGATGCAGCCCTGGTGGAGTGAGGTCCTATCCCCTGGGGGAATAGGTTTTCCATGGTACTTATAGCAGAAATGAATGCAATGGCTTAACCATTTAGAAATGGTTTCTTTGAAATAGCCTTCCGCTCTGCCCCTGCAGCAAATGCCACCAGCAGTTGTTCAGATTTCCTTTGAGGTTTAGTCCTGTCCAAGTAGAATCTAAGTTGTCTGTGTACATCTAAGGAATGCAGCATCCGTTCCCCTTTATTCTGTGGATTGGGACAGAAGGTTGGCAAATGAATGGACTGATTAAGAGCCACACTGGATACCACCTTGGGCATGAAGGATGGATTGGTTCTGAGGGACACCCTGTCCGCATAAAAGATGATGAAAGGCTCCACTGACATAATGGCCTGTAATTCAGATACCCTTCTAGCTGAAGTGATTGCTAAAAGGAAAGCTGTTTTCCAAGAAAGAAATTTTAAGTCTGCAGTAGCAGCTGGCTCGAAAGGAGGTAAAGTGAGTTTCTCCAAGACAAAGTTAAGGTCCCAGGCTGGGGTTGGAGCTCTCCGGGGTGGTCTCAAATTTCTGACCACTCTGAGGAACTGCTTGAGCAATGGATGAGAGGGGAGGTTCTGTGTTATAATGCGCTGAAATGGCTGAGGTATGGATTTTAATGGAGGAAAAAGACAGGCCCTTGTGAAGCATCTCAGTTAAGTACTGTAAAATCTGAGGTAAATTGGGTGCTGCTGTGCTCATCCCTGGAGATTGGTTCCAGGCACAGAATCTTTTCCATTTTTCAGCATAAGATTTTCTAGTACTAGGCCTCTTTGCCTCTAAAATGATATCCATCACAGGTTTACTGAGGGATGGTAAAGGAAAGATTAAGTAATTAGCCAGGCTGCAAGGTTCAGTGTTAGAAGCTGAGGGTGCAGAATCTGGTTCTCCTGCTGAGACAGCAGGGAAGGAGTCTGAGGCAGGTGCCATGGAGATAACCATGACACACTGCGCAGGAGGGGTACCAGTGTTGGCACGGCCAATATGGAGCAATCAAAATCATCCTTGGGTTGTCCTGTTTGATTTTTAGTAGTACTTTGGAGAGCAGAGGCAGAGGGGGAAAGGCACAGACTGATAGGTTTTTCCAGCTGAAGGACAGAGCATCCACTTTCCAGGCTTGTTTGTGGGGAGTCCTTGTGCAAAATTTGTCCAATTGGTAGTTCTGGGGAGAGGCAAACATGTCTATATCTGGGCTCCCCCATTTGCTTGTCAACATGTTGAAAATCCTTGGTTCCAGTTTCCACTCATGTGGGTCCATGAAGTTTCTGCTTAGTCCGTCTGCCAGTGTATTTCATTTTCCTGACAGGAATTGAGCTTGTAGGTGCACTTGGTAGCTCAAGACTGTGTTCCACAATGCCATGGCTAGTCTGCAGACGGGGTAAGAATGTGTACCCCCCTGCTTGTTTATGTACCACATAAGAGTGGTGTTGTCCGTCTTTAATATTAGTTGTCCTGGAAGAATGTGGTCCTTGAAGGCTGTCAGAGCATTCTGTACAGCTAACATTTCTTTTTGATTGATATGCAGGTGCATTTGACTTGGGTTCCATTTGCCCTGAATGCACTTCCCTGTCAGGTTACCCCCCCCCATGCATAGTCTGATGCGTCTGTTGTTAGTGTTTGGGCAGCAGTGGGTGGTGTGAAAGCTAGTCCCTTGTTTTGGTGGCAGGCCTCTGCCCACCAAAGGAACTCTAGGCGTAGGCAAGGTATGATAGGAATCATTGTTTCTAGGTCTTGAGAATGTTGACACCATAGGCTTTTTAGATACCACTGTAGTTTCCTCATATGCAGTCTTGCATATGGAATTAGAAGACTGCAGGAGGCCATGAACCCCACGGCTTGCAGTATTTGTCTTGTAAATAGCAGGGTTTTTGTGGCCACTAGTTTGAAGTAGGTTGTCAAATGAATTTGTTTCTCTGGCATGAGGTAAGCCATTTGGGAAGTTGTATTCAAGCTTGCTCCCAGGAATATAATTTGTTGACAGGGTACCAGGCGTGATTTATTTTCGTTTATGGTGTACCCCAGACTGTACAAAGGCCAGATGATTCAAAAGTATGTCCTGGCTTTCTGCCTGAATTAGACAATCGTCCAGGTATGGGTATATTTGAATATTTCTTTGCCTTCAAAATGCAATAACTGGAGCTAGGCACTTTGTGAATACCCTGGGCGGAGTAGATAAGCCAAAGGGCAGTGCAGAGAACTGACAGTGTGTGTAGCCTGCTTTGAAGCATAGGTATCTTCGGCAAGATTCCCTGATTTGGATGTGCAAGTATGCTTCTTTTAATTCTAGTGTTACCAGCCAGGCATCTTTGCCTAGCATAGGAAGTAATTGGTGAAGAGTCTGCATCTTGAATTTTGGAATCTCCAAAAAGGTGTTTAGAATAGACAGGTCCAGGATTGGATGCCATGAATTGTCTTTTCTGGGTACCACGAAAAGTCTAGAGTAGAAATCTTGTCCCTTTTCCTCTTCTGGTACCAGTTGAATAGCCCCTGTGCTTAAGAGAAAAAGTACTTGTTTTTGGGCCTCTGCCCACTAATTTGGGAGTAGGTCCGGCCACCTGCTTGGTGTTGGTAACGTGTGGAAGTGAAATCTGTATCCATGGGATACTATATATAAAACCCATTTGTCCTGGGTAATGAGTTCCCAATTCTTTGCATGAACAGCAATCTTTCCTCGCAAAGGGGCAGTGAGTTGATAAGTGCTTGGAAATTTTAAAAGGAAGTCATTGAGACAGTGTCTTATTATTCCCAGATTTGGAAGTGGAGGCCCCCCACTGCTTAGTTCTGTGTGTCCCCTGGGACTGAAACCTGGGGTTTTTGCTTTGTCTGGGTTTGGCTTGAGAAGACCTGGAAGGGGCTGGAAAGGACCAATTCTTAGACAGCCAGTGCCTACTAAATCTGGGAGGCTGAACTTGTAAAAATCTTTAACAGTTTGCATAAATTTAGCTTTATCTTCCATCTTTTTAAGAACTTCCTCAGCCTTGTTGCCAAACAGGCGGTCCTGATTTAAAGGAGCATCCAACAATTTAGCGTTAACATGATCAGGCAAAGATTGCTCCTTAAGCCAAGCATGCCTTCTGAGCACAGACCCAGTAACAGCAGCCCTTGGCAAGAGGCCTCTAATGAATCAAAACCACATTGCAAAGTATGTTTTCCAACTTGTTCAGCAGAATGCATTAAATCCTGTAATTCTTTATTTTCCACACAGCCAAGAATCAACATCATTTTCTGTTTAATCAGTCCAATAACATGTTGCTGATACTTTAACATATGAAACTGACAGTTTAAAGCCCTAATGGCCAAGGCTGCAGAAGTGCAAACCTTCTTGTCCCATCTGTCCAGTGCCCTGGAGTCTCTACCAGAAGGGGTAGGATTTTTAGCAGTAGAAGGCTTAATGTCCTTGGGCCCCTGTGAAATAGTTCTGGATCTGCAATAGGATTTTCAAAAAGGAACTTGTGGGACTCAGGGACCCTGTAGTATCTGTCAGATTTTCTGGGAGCAAGAGGCAGGGAATCAGGGGCCAAACTAGATCCTGAAAAAGCAACATCAACAATGTCTAGTACAGGAGGAATAGCTAAAGGCAGGAGAAGGAAATCCCTAAGCCTCTTTTTTGAATCAGAAAAATCCTGGCTTTCCCAGTGGAAATGCTCCCTTAGAGTATGCAAGGTTTCCCCAAAAGAAAAATCCTCAGGAGGGGAAGCAGAGGGAATTGAGTCCTCTGCATCAGAATCTTTATAAGTAGATAAGGGCAAATCCAGATCATCAGAAGAATCTGAAAAAACAGAATCCTGATCAGAAGATTCAGAATCAACTTCAGTCCTAGGCCTCTTAGAAGGGGGGGGGGTTGGCTACCCCTGATTAGAGTTATTAGATCTTCAGCCATTCTTATCATTTGTTTTTTTAGGCATAGAAGCCTGAGCATGTGGCCTGGGCGTCGGCTTTTTAGGCATGGATCGAGATTTAGGCCTAAGTAAAGAAGGAGGCATTGGTTTAATATGCAAGTCCGTAGGCCTGAATACACCCTCAGAAGCCAGTGCCTGCACAGCGGCTCCAGACCCATACAAGGTAGAGACATGCGTGGGTTCCATAGTTGAAGGATCTCGCGGCATACAGGACTCCGAATGGGTCTCAGTAGAGGCCTGTGAATCAGAAGTAGCGGGTATCAGGGGCTGCGAATGCACCTCACTGAGTACTGGCGACTGGCTAAGGAGAAGCATCTTTGGCAGTTTTGGACCTCGGCAGCCTGTCTCTGTCTTTATCTTTACGTTTTTTCAGAATCCCGGTAGTAGGATGGCTCACCGACATTTCTGGATAATTAAACCGAGAATCAAAATATTTAGAGGCAAAAATATACCGACGACAGATAGTGCGCTGATTAAATAAAGCAGAAAACCGACAGCAAGGTGCATCGTGGTCAGGGCCTAGGCAAGGAATACAGTACGAATGAAAATCTTTATGAGGTATTTGCTTTCCACAATTAATGCAATTATTAACTTTTACTGACATTGGTAAGGAGCAAGAAAAAGTTTCCCCAACGGGGTACTTAGCTTTAGTTGAAGACTTTGGTTCTGAAACTCAAAAATGAAAATTTCAGGAGTCGGCCAACTGGCACTTGCGAACTGCTTCTGCTTCGGGCACTGCACGGCAAGAAAGACTGATGTAATGGCGTCGGCTGCATGTTTTATACCCCTGACAACCTGACATCATGGAAGAAGAGACAGCAACTGTCGCAGGACCCAAGACTTTGTTAATCAGGCCGACTGAGGGCTACCTGCAAGCAGATAACCCAAATGTAATGACTAACAGTGAAACATGAAGAACATCACCTTGAACCCGGGGATGCTGCCCCTTCACCTCACCCTAGCTATGCTTTTGACTGGGAAAATGTGTCTTGGGAATGTACAGAGTTGATTGAATAAAAAATAACATGTCTTCTACATGGAAGAGAATTTAACCTCAGTATAGACATCTTGTTGATTAGGTGCACTTAAGACACATGTATTAAAAAATGTGAAAAGTGTTGCTATCTTCAGTGTTGATAGTGGCTAAGAAAGCTATAACCAGAAAATGGAAAACCAAGGCAAACCCATCAATATATGAAAAGATTTTACAAAGATGAAAAATAATGAACTAAAAACTATTAGGGATCACAAACAGAACATAGTATATATTAAAAAAAAGGGGGGCTGTATGGGATCCAGTAATGGATGTGAAGTTTGAAGAGGATACTGACACAGAACAAACTAATATGCATGTCTATTTGTAATATAGTGAAAATAAAATATGGTCAATAATTAATTCCTAATCTCAAAAGTATGTTGCGAATAATTCATTTCTGGTTTAACTTTTTTTTTAAGTGAGCAATGTTAAAATAAACATGGGAGCAAGACTCGACGGAACAGGGGACAGTGATATTTGAATTTACATGCTTAACAACGGCAAGTTACTGATAATGCAAACACCATCTGTCAGACACAACACTAGTAATAATCTGTACTTTTTACATTGCTCAAAAAAATTGAAACTGTAAATCTGTGTTCTACAGAGATGCGTTGTGTTGCATGCAGAACACTGACCGTCAGCATACTCAACAGGCATATAAATATTAGTCAATGCTTAAAAAATAAAAGTTCAATTCTCTAGAAAAATGGTGTGAAGACTGCTGAGAAACAGTTACTGATATATTCACACAAAGACCAGCAACATTCACAATAATTACTAAAAACAACTCTGTATACAATGTAGGAAAATTTAATACATACTATATAAACAATATATTTACATCTGAAAGCACTAGGACAGTGGCATTTTTCACAAATATAAATTAATATTTTTGATTTTAATTAACAGTTTAAAAGTCCACATAGTTTTACAGAAAATTACATTTTTAGCTAACAAAAAGGGCAGTTATTTTCAGTTTCCATCGTGCCACCTCTGTTCAGTATCCAACTTCCATGAGCATGAATGTATAGCTTGCTGCTACAACACATCAAAGATGCATGACCTTAAGACGATGTACATAAAAAAAGAGACAATTTTACTTTTAAGTTCAAGATAAGGAATGTGTTTCAAACCAAAAACAGTTTTCATCCTTATACTGTTGTGTTCTGTAACCTGCTGTGAAACAGCGCGTTAATGTGCTTAGCTATTCACAGAGGTAGGTATGAATGCATCTTGAAGTCTTAAAAGCTAGACTGTTAATACAGCTTCCAAACCGAACAGACCAGCAATAATTCTTCATTATGAGCACGGTAGCCAAATAAAACGAACACCTCTACGAGTACATTTTCAAACATTGGACCATTGACACTGTTAACAAATCAGATAAACTAATCAAGAAATGAACAAGATACAGTTAAAAGTGATGACCCACTCCCCCTGGCAACCTTTTTTCACAACTGGCTACCAGTGAAAGCTTAAAAAAAAAAGGAAACACTAAACATTTATTCACCTGGTCAGTTGTGAAAAGTACGGTGAACATCCATTTCATTTTGAGGACAGGGGAACTGCATACCATTTTATAACCCAAAAAAAGCAAATGCCAAAAAAAACGCTACAATGACTAACAAGAAAAACAATAAATTGCAGGCACAAACAATAAGCTTGGAAAGAAAGTGCAGCAATCTCTATGACATCAAATTTTTAAGTTAATGGCAAAATTCTTCGGTCAGTTACCAGTACTTGCTTAGCCTGTATTGTCTGTTCCAAAAACCTGATACAGCACTGTAGTTACTTTTTAACACTGGGACTGGTTAGTTACATCATTTGTTACATCATATGGCACATAAATATACAAGATAGAAAACATTTTGTACAAATGAAGGTAACATTTTCACTCGGACGTAATGATGCCCTCTAGAAGTGCAAACAGCCTGAACTCAGATATATCAGTCATACGCCTTAAAACTTGAACACTGCAATACCATCTGTACAAAGAAGGCCAATATGAAAAAACATAATGAGAAAAAAAGGTCTTTTCAAAAATAGTTCTCCTTCATTCAAGTATGCACAAAGATTTTAATGGTTTGATTAGTGGACAAATTACTTTAAACACGTTTCCTTATTCAACTAACACCTCATATCACAAGGGATCAAAGGATTTCAGACGGTCCAGTTCTGCCTTTCTTACAAAACAACAGCTGAGTGCAACATGAAATTAACAGCATAAAAAAGTGCTGCATATACATTATGTGACACAAGGCAAGGCTTGCTGCTTTAAAAGACTTGTAAGAGTTTTTGCTATTTATCATACACAACATATGAAGTGCAATGCTTATGGTATTATAATGTGTTAAGTCACTGATGCAGAAGGTCACAGATTAAATGTGGAACAGTACAAGCCACTACAGTTTACTCAAAAACTATGCTTAAGCAGCTGTCTACATGGGTCAACAGGCACTTCTGTATAGGATACACCTCTCAACAGTTAAGTACCCAGGAAGAGCAGGACTTCATTAATGTTACTTCGGTAGTTCCCTATTCCCTATTATGGTCAACGTACAAACATTACATATTACTTCAGAGAATAAATACTCAACATGTATCAATAGCCACTTAAGATGGCTGATAAGAACTATTGCTTGAAACAAAATCTGCTTAAGTGCCTCTAGCTTCCACAATGATGTGACAGTTGGTTAATATACAATTTGAGGTACAGGAAACATACCAATATCAATAAAAAGGTTAAGACAGTTAACACAGCTTTGTTTAGGATTAGCCAAAATTCAATGATAAATGGGAGAAAAATACTACTACTACTAGTATTATGCATAAATCCTAGTCTCTGAAGTTTCACTGCTGTCAACAAATTCTGCAAAGCTGACTTGGTTATCATTTCTGGCATGTTATAAAGTACTGACAAATACTACTTACAAAACCTCCCACATTTACTTAGGCAAATTTTCAGCCAGGTGTTCAAGAGCTCTACCTAAAGTAACAAGTTATCAATCTCCCAACAAGAAATCAGATCTCCAAATTCTGAGCAAACTTTACACATATGTTCTACACATGCACAACTAATAACCACTTTTCTTTATCACACCATTATAAAAAAAAAAATGAGGAAACTTTTAATTACGAGAACTGCTGCTAAGAATGTTCATGGCTAGCAGCATGAGCAAGCAAATATATCACTTTCTTCAAAGATGTTTCCCAGCTTTTTTGTAAAGCATACTTGTTTCTAGGACAAAGTGCATCAACCACTGCTTGAGAAGTAGGTATGTTTTTTCACATAACACTTAATGTTTACGTTAATACAAAGTGCTATGTAAGCCACACTTAGCTGAAATCAACAGAAAAATCAAGTGGCATAGTGCATCAGCAGGAATGTGTGACAGTAGGTAAAATGGGTAGCAGTTCAGCACCTTAAAATATAAAATGAAAAAGACATTACACCCAGAAAGTTGAGAAACTTTTCCAAGTTAGTTAAGAGGGTGGGTCTTGAACCATAAGGCAACACTCCCTGGGGTCACAGTAATCAGATATTAACCACATATTTACTTACAATCTAATGCAATATAGAAGCTGTCAATTTCAGCTGCAACCAGAGACGCATAGGATACCTAGTGTGGTGACACAGTTCATTGTAGCTGTTTTCTACTACTGTGTCCAACTACAGCACCAGGTTTGAAAATGAAAAGGTCCATTTAAGGATTCCCCCACCAATAAAGTACTGAACAGTTTATCTAATGCACTGCCATGAATAAATAACACAATGAATACTGTTTTACAACTTAAGCTATTTGTCAGTAAATTTCCGTGCAACTGCCACAGATAACATTTTATACAACTCAAAATAATTTAAAGTTTACTACTTCATTTATGAAGCTGTCATTTGAAGAGGCTTTAATCACTTACTGCAATGTCAGCTAAAAGGATATAAATGCTGTGTTGTTAAACTTACATCTCATGACTGAGTACTCTTGCATTCACACCATTTTCTGACAAGAGTGTGCAGAAGACTGTAGTTTCACATTTCAATGTTATAACTTGTACTAAAAATGAGCACTATTACACCACAGCAGCACAGTTCCAAGGACTATTGAGCAGGTAAACAGCAACAGTGAGGCATGGCCTGAATGGGCATGTGAATGCTCAAACTTTGATGCTTAGTCACACTGATTTGTCTTGCTTGCTGAATTGCCTTTCTCACAGAGAGCGACACCTTCCACCCTCTGTTACAAAAGGCTCTTGCGAATGCAGTCTGTAAGAAAGGTGGCATATAAATCCAAATTCTCTCTTTCCTTTTAGGTCTTTTGTTCTCTACAATAGTTGCAAATCCCTGCAGAGATCACTTAATCTCTATCAAACTGGCTCAGTCTATCTTTATCCCTTTCAGTCACTTAAAGCAATTTACACATTTCCAAAGGCAGCTACAGTGATACGTGAAAAAAAGCTTTAACACCACTACAAAGTAAATCTTGCAACTGTTTACAATTGCATCAGGGTATCTTAATATCAAATTTAAAAACACTAAAGCATGTGAAAGTGGGGATATATAAATGTGGAGGGAAAAACGTATAACTCATTATATATATTAATACTACACTTAAAGGTGCAATTTTCAGTGTCTGCATTGCTCCTCATTAACTTAAGGGTCTTCATTTCAATGAATTTACTTAGGAAAAAACAAGTAAAATCCTGCCTCCCTGATAACTGCTGAAATTCATAACTTGTCTTAAAGAAAAAATAAAAAAAAATTCTCTGACTTGATTTCAACTTTTCCCCACACAGGCACCTGCCTGGGCTACATTCAACTAGAAACAGCAGCAAATTATTTTATCAATTTCCCACAAAAATAGCATTTACTTATTCATTAATTTTTTACAGAAACAAATTTTACTTAAATTTATGCAGGATTCATGGGGAAAAAAATTAGAAAGCCTGTGTTTAGATTGGCCTTCTCCTGCATTCATGTAAAGAAAACCACCTGCTGACCAACACTTAGGTTAACAGAGAAAAGTTTCTAAAAGGCTTCTGACCTGAAGACTGCAAAATATGTGGGGGACCTTCTGAAATTCTCGTGATTAAACTAATATAGAAATTTTCTGGGTATTAAACTACTTAAAACTAGTAGTATGTACTCGTGAAAAACAATTTTAGAAACAAAAAGAAAATGGCTGTCAAATATTCAGCGATCATTAATGTGTTCTCATCTACAATTACTTCACTCATCTCTTGCTACCTGAAGAAGACAACAAACTGACAGGAAACTTCTGTCATGGCTTAGAAACATCAACCACTAGTAATGAGAACAGAAAGATAGATTAGATTTTAGACTTTCTCATGGAAACCTAGAATATTCCAAACATTAATCCCAAACTGACTGTCCAGTACATCCCCTTTAATAATTTATCCAAGAGATTGTCTTGCTTAGACCTCACCTGCTGAAAACTTGTATATTTTGTAATATTAGTGCTATGATTGTGTACAAATCTCCCAAAAATGGCACAAATTCTTATATATGAACAGGCATCAGGTATGCCAGACAACCAGGCAGCCCAGATGTTACCACACTATGTTATTCTCAAAGTGCAAAGTTTACAGATGAAATGTTTCACAATTGTTGTATAAATTAAAACATTTCAAATAGCTTAATCATTGTTACTTTCCTCTCAGCAACAATTTATATAGGACAACTACCTTAGAGTCCAGACAAATATAAAGCTGATATTCCTTAAACTTGTGCCACAAAAGATGTATATTAATACTAGCAGAAATAAACGTGCGCTTAAACTACTAAAACAGAAAAGAAACTGAACTCCCTGACACACTAAAACAGTGCCTCAAAACTGTTCAGAACAGACATTGCCACTCCAATTTAACTTCAGGCTGTTTTAAATGATCTACTTCATTTCAGACATTCGGCCTACGACTCTGTTTACTATGAGCATCAATTTCACATGACAGTGCTGTTGCAACTTTGAAAGAAGTTTACAGACTTTGGGATTAGGCTCAGTTTTACAATTCTGTCAAAGTGAATTGTTGCCGATGATGTACATACAAAAAATATATCGGAAGGTGTAGAAGTTCGTGTTTTTTATCTTATTCCTTATTTTTTTAAGGAACAACATGAGAATTTTCAAATGTGCATCATGGGTTCCTTTAATCTGTCCAGTCTTGCCTGGCAAAAATATATATATTTTATTTATTTATTTATATATATTTATACATACAGTGACAACCAGCTGCAATGGGAAAGTTCCTCCAAGTCTTTTCACAAACAAGGATTTAGCAGCCATAAACCAAGCAGTGGTTGCCCGCCTGAGCCAGAATTAAGTCGAAACCATTAATATATATTAAGAAAAAAAAAATCAAGAGACACCCTCAAGCAACATGTTTTTCATGTTTTTCGGATATTCCAGTTATAGTCTGGGGTACCTTTCTGTTCCAATGACCTGTGATCAAGTGGTGACAAGGAATCATG
This sequence comes from Protopterus annectens, assembly GCF_019279795.1. Lineage (NCBI taxonomy): Eukaryota > Metazoa > Chordata > Ceratodontiformes > Protopteridae > Protopterus > Protopterus annectens. Next base: position 1,955,377,751 of record NC_056739.1, read on the forward strand.
GGGTGACTTCTGTAGTGTGGGTGACCGGGGATCTGCCCCAACAGGAAGTGTTTTGTATTCACAAGACTTGTCTGTGTGGAAAGGCCGGTAGTGGTCCGAAGGTCCCTGCCCATGGTAGCCCATACCAGCTCTGTGGTCAGGCATCCTTCTGAAGTCCTGTTGGTGACTGCCTCCCTGGTGATAACCTTGAGAGCGGAACTCATCTGATCTTCGTCGTTTTGGATCATGATGGTGCCTATAACAGGACAAAAACAACCATAAAATAGCACTCACTATTTACCTATATATACACAAAATGCCATTCAATCTCAAATGTGAAAAAGTATGACTATGTTACTGTAACAAACCATGGAAAAAAAAATCAGCACTACTTTTTACTTGTCAAACACTTATCCTTATATTTTGTTTTGATGGCCCTAGTTGAATGAGCTTTGATTTAAACAGGTTTAGATTAATTCGCTAGGAAGTATGAAAAGGTAATACAGTCTCTGAGCCACTTTGATAAAGTAACTTTTGAGACAGCACATCCCATTCTTGGACCAGAAAAGGAAATGAAAAGTTGTTCCGACTTGCGGAAGGACTTATTCCTGTTCAAGTAGTAACGTAATTGTCTATGTACGTCCAATGAATAAAGACAGTATTCTCCCATGTTGGAATAATTTGGGAAAAACACAGGGAGCTCAATGGACTGGTTAATAGAGAAGTCGGACACCACTTTGGGGAGAAAGGATGGGTTAGTACGAAGGGATACTCTGTCCTTATGGAAGATTAGATACGGGCTCTTGATGCACAAGGCTTGTAAATTCAAATATTTGTCTGGCTGATGTGACCGCTACCAAAAACAAAATTTCCATGACAGGAATTTAAGATCACATGTCGCAGCAGGCTCAAAGGGGGGTAGAGAGGGAGACTGTAGAACCCGAGAGAGATTCCATGTCTCTACAGGTTACCTGATAAAAAGTCTGCTATGGAAAACTCCCTTGAGAAAGGTCTTGCAAAGGCGGGTAGAGATAAGAGGAACGCCATCTGAAGCGTTATGGAAATTGGAAACAGCTGTTAAATGGACTCGAATAATAGAAGCTGATGCCCCATTGTCAAACAACTCAGAAAGATACTGAAGTACAGCAGCTGTTGGAGCTGAAAAAGGATCTAGCATCTGATTATTAGGCCAGATAGTGAATCTTTTTTTTTTGGCACGAAAAAGAATCTCGAGTAAAAACCAGATCCACACTGGTCTGGGGGTACTTGCTGGATGACTCGTTTTTGATACAGCTTTCTTATTTCTGAAGCTTCTTCTTCCCTTTGACTGGATAGAACATCAGGAAGGTATTTTGGAGGTCTTGGGTAAGATATTAGAGGGATGTAATAACCTTTGGAAATTATTCTCTGCACCCACTGATCTTCTGTAATCGAGTGCCAGGCAGCTTGGTGCAGAGAAAACCAAGCCCCAACTTCTTCCAAAGGAATGCAATTGGGCAGCGCTTCAGGAGTGCCGATAAGGTCGTCTGGAGAAAGAATCCCTGGAGTCCTGGTTTTGGGGACCCCCTCTGCCCCTAAAGGGGCTTCTTCCATTATTGGAACCCCCTCTGCCTCTGGGGGAATCCTTAGCACGTGCACTACGGAAAGGGCTTTGAGATTTTTTGTGCCATCTCTTTCCACTCCTCTGGTTCCTGGGGAAAGACCACAGAGGCTTGGAAAAACATAGGCCAATGGCAGATAAGGTTTTTCCATCCTGCTCGCACCTGGCTAATGAGTCCTTCCCTTTAAAACCGAACAAAGTGGACGGTTCGATAGGAGCGTTCAAGAAGGAAGACTTGAAGGAGTCCATGAGGTCACAAATGCACATCCAGGCATGGCGTCTCATAACTACACCTGCACCTGCAGCTCTAGGTGCCCCTTTGGTTGCATGGGACAGCAACCTCATGGACGAGTCGGAGATCAACCCTAGGTTAGCAAGCTGAGAAGCAACTTTATCGTGTGCCCTGTCAGAAACTTGACCCACAAAAGTTTCAGAGAGTTAAGAGATGAGATCCCTTTGGAGCCTTGTATAGTTCAGAGACCTGACAACAAAGGTCAGTGAAGCAAAAACTCGCTTCCTTAATCTGTCCACCGCACAGGACTCTGTGTTGGGTGGATGGACAGTAGGACCTTCCTCCGCAAGGTCCTTTTTTGTGGCGGCCACCACCATCATAGTGTCTACTGGTAAGCCACTAGACCAATGGGGCTGTTCCTCTGGAGGGGAAAGTATCTTGTCTGGTCTTCAGGGTATGGCCTCAAGGGTATCAGGGTTCTTCCATGCCCTCTGCACGATGAGCTGGACTAATGCATCGGCAGGTGGGGGTCACCCAAGAAGTAGAGGGCCAAGAGCGGAGGCCTGCAGGAATACGGATTCCTCTGAGGAAAGATTGGAGGGCTTCCAGTCACCCCTCTGCCTCAAAATTTCCAGGATGTCTCCAAAAGGAGACATCATCAGGGGGTGACCATGGGGACCCTTCCCCATCATCGTAATCCATATCCTCTGTGAGGGACTCCTCCGGGGAGTCCATGTGTTTCCTCTTACATGTCTGTTTCCGAGGTAGATCTTCAGTGGGAGCGTCTGAAGAAGACTCAGAAGGGAGGTTACCCTGTACAGGAGTTTCCTGAGGCTTGCGCTCTCAGTGTCCTGGGGAGGTGGTTTGTGATAGCTGCAGCTCAGAAGGAGCAGGGGGAAGGTCCAATGTAGGAGGAGTGCTTCCCGAAGCAAGCACACTCTCCATCACATGGAAGGAAGGCCCGCCCGAAGAGGAATGGGAGCCTGGAACTGGGGTCACACCCTGCTCTGCGCAGCCCGCTCCCGGGGACAAAACTTCAAGCAAAACCGAGGTGTGTATTGCCCCCAGATCCGAAGACGGAACCGATGAAAAAACTGGAACCGTACCTGGAGCCAGGGATTCCACCCCCCAAGCATGAGATTCAGGAAGGGGTGGTTCCAAAGGAACCAAAACCCAAAGGGGCCTTGGAGCCTCAGAGAAGGTCACTGTCAGCGTCGAAGAAAGGATTACTCCCAAAATGTGGGAGCTATGAGCCTCGGAACCGAAGGGTCCAAGGGAGGAGAATAGGTGGGAGTCGTGGGGACAATGGCTCCAAAACCCATAGTGGGATGGGTTTTAGGAAAATTTGTAATCCCTCTGGCTGTCAACAGCTGATCGAACAGGCACACCACATCCAATTCAGATAGACTCCTGGTGGACCTTACCGAAACTCCTGAGGGGGAGTCAGGTCGGTCCAAAAAAGGGCTAAAGGCTTGTCCTGAAAACAGATCCAAAGATGGGGAGTACTAGGTCCATGGTGTAGGAAAAGTCGGCACAGAGGATTCCAGCTTCGAGGGACTATCGGTGCAGAGAAAGGGTTCGGAGACGAGGGAATAGCTGGAGTGGAAGTCATTACCGGCTACGAAGAAGTGGTCGGTACCAATCTCGGAATAGAGATAGGTGACGTCAGTGCCGGGTTAATAGCAAGCAATAAGGCTGGAGCCGAAATCACACTTGGAACCATAGCAGTCAGTGCCGAGGGCAGCGCCAATGTGGAAGTCATCGAAATATCTGCAGAGACCACTGGAGCTGAACTCGGAACAGAGGTGGTCGAAGCTGAGGAGGCAATCTTGTTCTCTGTGGAAGACTTGTGGACCTTATGCTTATGAGATTTGCCCTTATCACCAGCCCGTGAAGAGGGGTTAGAATAACGACTTTTTTGTCCTTTGATGGAGGGGCTGAGACCTCTGAAGCAATAAGAGCCTCAGAAAAGGGTGAAGAAAGCAGACCTTTCAAAATAAGTTTATTTTTTCTTTCATTCAGTGTCCGCTGACTGAAAATGACACAAATCTGACAGGGAGGCTTCACAGACAAGTGGGAAACCCCCAGACAATATACACAATCATCATGCAGGTCGCTACTGGGGAGTTTACCATTGCAGGCAGTGCAATGCTTAAACCCCGAAGTCTCTCTCTTTTCAGACATATCCAGTATATCAATTCAACAATCCAAAAAAGATAGAGAAAAGAAGGAGAAGAGAAAAATACCAACAATGGTATTAAGAATACCACAAGGGTAAAGAAGGGCATTTACCAACAATGGTAAGAGGAGGATACCTGTGGGTAGAGCTGGTTAAAGTTAAGATATAAAAGAGTTTTAGGAGAAAAAACTTACAAAATACAGTACATTTTGAAAAATACAACACATAGCTGGAGAGCTCGGTCAAACACTACTATATGGCTGTGCGGCAAACGAGATCTGAGGTAACTGGGAGAAGGGCATTGTGGGTAGCAGCTTAGCTCAAGGGTTTTTGGTGTACTCGAGCTTGGTATTAGTCCGACTCGGTTCCGAGGGCTTGGAACCGAACCCATCTATGATGAATAGGAAGAAGATTAAAAACTTCAGATGTATAGTTAAGTAAGCAGACTGACCCTATCCTTATGGAAAAGCAGAAAAGGCTTTCTACAGATAAAATCTTGCAATTCCAAGATGTGTCTGGCTGATATTAAGACTACCAGAACAGCAGTCTTCCAAGTTAGCATCTTGAGGAAGCCTATGTGGCAGACTCAGAACAGTTACAGGGTTAGTTTTACCAGCATTACAGTCCCAGAAGAGGGCCAAAACAAAACACCTGTTTGTAAAGTATGGAGGCAGGAACCCCACAGATCAAAAATGGTGTAGTGGTTAATACATCAGCCTTATAAGCAAAATGTGTTATGTTCAATTCCTAGTACAAATTTCAAGTTTGCTGTTATTTTATTTTTTGTGAATTTTTCAGAGATATATTTTTAATGTATTAGGTTATAGGAACTGGAGCGCATGTGAGCTGGAATGTATGTTGACTGGTACAAAGCAAACGTGATTTTCAATAAACATTACTAAAACTTGCATGTGTTTTAAAACATTTATTAGTCTGATGAAGTCCATTGGGAATGAAAGGACAAAAGCGCTATTTAACAAACCATCTTTTTTGGAAACACCTGCTGGAGTGGACTGATTGGTTATTATATGTACTTGAAATGTTTGAAACTTTTTATGGTAATGTGACTGTGCTTGAAAAGGGTATGTGGACTACTCCACTCACCATACTAAACACAAATAGCTAGGCAGAAGAATGAATGGCTACCAACAAAGTGCACTTCAGTACAATTACACACTTGCAGACCTTAATGCGAACAGTTATTCTGAATTACTCTGTACAACCATCTCACTAAATCTGAAGTGAAAATCACATCTTATTTAGCAATGCAACATAAATCACCTACCGTGTGACACTTGTTAATACCATAGTAAAAAGCTGAAAAGTAGGACACTATAATACAATGCAGAAGCACAAGGACAGCAGTGCATAAAAATTTATATTTAAAACATTAGAAATATTGCATGGATGGGTACATTAGTTCTCTGTGTTATATGAAAAAATGCACTGTTCCCTGTGCTGGAATTAAGGGAATTAACTGACATTTCATGCAATTCACACTAAATTGTAATCATTTCCAAAAAGTTACCATTATCTACAAACAGTACAGTTTTGTACCTACCATAAATGTAGATGTTCGAGGATCCACATTGCTGCAGTCATAACATGTGGGTAGTCCGCTGTCCTCGGTCGGCCCGAATACCAAAGAGTTAGGCTGGCGTCGGTCATGGGCGCCCGGAGCTGACGTCAGTACGTAGTAGTACTTAAGCGCATGACCGACGCCATATCTTCAGTCTTTCTTGCCCCAGATGTCAGAAGGCCTTTAAAAAAGGAAAGGCCAGAGCCACAAAGGAGAAAATAACAATTATCCCCAAGGAGCAACAACAACAACAACCACAACCCCAAACCATAGAGGGGAAGGAGGGAGGGAAAATAGGACTGCAGCAATGTGGATCCTCGAACATCTACATTTATGGTAGGTACAAAACTGTACTATGTTCTTCGTCTCACATTGCTGCAGTTATAACCTGTGGGTAGAATCCCAAAGCAAAGGAAAAGGGAGGCTGGCAAACTAAAAAGCATTAGGGGCTGCTAACATGCCCTGTAAGACTGCAGTGGCAAACCCAGCCCTGGACTTGGAGTAAAGAGGGAGATGGTAATGCTTAGTAAAAGTGTGAACTGAACTCCAACTAGCTGCTTCCAAAATATCCTTAGTAGCTACACCCCTCAAAAAGGCAGTAGATGTGGCAGTAGCCCTAGTGGAATGAGGTCTTATCCCAGCAGGAACAGTCTTCCCATGATGAGAATAACAAAAAGCAATACAATTACCAATCCACTTTGAAATAGTCTGCTTTGAAACAGCTTTCCCTTGTGAACTCAAAGCAAAAGAAACAAATAACTGTTGAGTCTGTCTGAACTCCTTAGTTCTGCTCAAATAGTAACGTAACTGCCTGTGTATATCCAAAGAATGCAAGATTTTTTCCCCCTTATTTTGGGGATCAGCATAAAAGGTAGGCAAATGGATAGACTGGTTCAAGGCCACATTAGAAATCACTTTTGGCATGAAAGTAGGGTTAGTACGCAAAGAAACTCTATCCTTATGGAAAATCAGAAAGGGTTCAACTGCCATGAGAGCCTGCAATTCAGATACCCTTCTAGCAGAAGTAATGGCCAACAAAAAGGCAGTCTTCCAAGACAAAAACTTCAATTCAGACGTAGCTGCAGGTTCAAAAGGAGGCAAAGTAAGCTTCTCCAACACAAAATTGAGATCCCAGGAAGGAGTAGGAGCTCTACGTGGGGGTCTTATATTTTTTGCCCCTCTAAGAAATTGCTTAAACAAAGGGTGAGAAAATAAAGGAGGGTCACAATCATAGTGAGCAGAAATGGCTGCAGCATGAACCTTCACAGAGGAAAATGACAAACCCTTGTCTAGTAATTCAGTAAGGTACTGCAGTGTAAAACTCAAATTAGGTACAGAGACATCAAAGTCCTTTGTTGTGCTCCAAAGAAAAAATCTCTTCCATTTATCAGCATAAACTTTTCTAGTGCTGGGCCACCTAGCTTCCAAAATGACATCTAACACCTGTTGAGGAAGCTGAGAACCCACAGGCTCTAAAACAGAATACGCCAGGCCGTTAGATGCAGGGACTGCACCCTGACATTGAGCAAATGACTGCTTGACTGGGACAACAAGTGAGGAAGTTGTGGCAAAGGCCAAGGAGGCTCCTGAATTAAACTCCTCAGCAGAGGATACCAGTGCTGTTGAGGCCAATCTGGTGCTATTAAAATCATGCAAGGCTTGTCCCGCCTGACTTTCAAGAGTACCTTGGTAAGGAGAGGCAGAGGAGGAAAAGCATAGACGTGAAGGTTGTTCCAACTGAAAGATAGAGCATCCACTTTCCAAGCTTTTGGGTGAAACATCTTTGTGCAAAATTTTGGTAGTTGGAAATTTTGAGGAGAAGCGAACAGATCTATGTCTGGAGTTCCCCAAGCCACTGTCAACTGTTGGAATACCTGAGGATCCAATTTCCACTCGTGGGGGTCCACAATTTGTCTGCTCAATACATCTGCTAGGAGTTCTGTGCTCCTGGCAGAAACCGTGCTTGAAGAGTGATGTGCAAACTCAGAGCAGTCTCCCACAATATCATAGCTTGTCTGCAAAGAGGGTAAGAATGGGTTCCCCCCTGCTTGTTGATGTACCACATGACCGTAGTGTTGTCTGTTTGTATCAACACCTGTCCTGGTTGAAGTAGGCCCTTGAAAGCCATCAGGGCAAACTGGACTGCTAACATCTCCTTCATGTTGATATGGAAATGCTGTAGTCTGGGAGGCCACGTGTCTTGAATCCATTTCCCATTGAAGTGTGCTCCCCAAGCCAGGTCTGAGGCATCCGTCGTTAAGATCTGACTCGCCTCTGGTCGGGTCACAGAGAGTCCCTTGTTTAGGTGACATTCCTGAGCCCACCACAAGAATTCCTTCTGGATGCAAGGTATTATCTGAATGACAGTGTCCAAATCGTGGCAGTGTTGAGTCCATACACTTTTGAGATACCATTGTAGCTTCCTCATATGCAGTTTGGCATTGGGAAGTACCAGAATGCAAGATGCCATGAACCCCAAGGCTTGAAGGACTGTCCTTGCAGTCAGCCTGGACAGTACTGATAATTGCTAGAAGTATAGGTGAAGAGTTCTTTGTTTGTCCGGGGTCAGAAAAGCCATCTGAGAGGCTGTATTCAGTCTCACACCCAGAAAGCACATGTCCTGAGAGGATACTAGACTGGACTTTGTTTCGTTCACAGAATACCCTAGGCACCTTAAAACTGCCATTACATACTGTAGCTGTTGAAGTAACTTGTCTTTGTCTTGAGCAAGAATCAGGCAATCGTCCAGATAAGGATACATTTGTATTCCCCTCAGTCTTAAGAAAGCTATTACAGGAGCCAGAACCTTTGTGAACACCCTGGGCGCAGTAGATAAACCAAAGGGCAATGCAGAGAACTGATAATGAGAAGTACCAGCCCGAAAACGCAGGAATCTCCTGCAGCTGGGCCTGATAGGAATGTGAAGATAGGCCTCTTTGAGATCCAGAGTTACCATCCAGTGATCTTTGCCTAGCAGAGGCAGAAGTTGCTGTAATGTTAACATCTTGAACTTTGGAATGTCTAGGTATGCATTGAGAATGGACAAATCCAGAATTGGTCTCCAAGTGTTTCCTTTCTTTGGCACTAGGAATAGACGAGAATAAAACCCTAGGCCTTCTTCTGACGGAGGTACCACCTCGATTTCCCCCATCTGTAAAAGCAAAGAAATTTGTTTGTGAGCCTCCAGCCTTTGCTGAGGAGGTACATCTGGCATGCCTTTGAAAGGAGGAAAAGTGTGAAAATAAAACTTGTAGCCTTGATTTATTATGTCCAACACCCATTTGTCCTGGGTGACCAAATGCCAATTTTGTTTGAAAAGTGCCAACTTTCCTCCTAGAAGAGCTGCCAGAAAGGAAGAATCTGGCAGCTGGAGATACAGGTCATTGGGTCTGTTTACGAAAAGGCTGACCCCTGACCTCACCAGAAGATTGGGCAGGAGACCTCCAAGTCCTAGGTCTGAAAGAACCCTGAGCATGAGCCCTGCCCCTACCACATCTAGACCTGCCCTTAGACTGAAAATCCGAAGAAGGGTAAGACCATCCTCTTGCAGGCCAATTCCTGCTAAACTTAGGGGGCTGCACTTGCAAAAATTCCTTAACCGTCTGCATAGACTTAGCTTTGTCTTCCATCTTTTTCAAAACTGACTCCACAGGGGAACCAAAAAGAACTTCAGATTGAAGAGGAGCATCCAAAATCCGAGCTTTAACATGCTCTGACAAATTTTGATCCTTAAGCCAGGCATGTCTACGAATAACTGAACCAGTAGCAGCCACCCTGGAAGAAGCCTGAAGGGCACTGAAGCCACACTGCAAGGAATGTTTACCAACTTGATCTGAAGCATGAACCAAGTCCTGCAATTCCTTTCACTCTATACCTTCAGATAAAGCATCTACCTTAGATTTCAATTGACCTAACAGAAAGTTCTGATACTTCAGCATATGAAATTGGCAATTTAAAGCCCTCATAGCTAACGTAGAAGAGGTATACACTTTTTTACCCCACCTATCCAACGCTCTAGAATCTTTATCCAAAGGAACTGGATTCTTAACCACAGAAGCCCTGACACCCTTAGGCCCTTGAATAATAGTTTCCGGGTCAGCTCTAGGACTCTTATACAAATATTTATGTGCCTCTGGAACTCTGTAATACCTGTCTGGCTTGACAGGGGCAGGGGGTAAAGAATCAGGATTAAGGGAAGCTTCAGAAAAAACATCCTGAACAACATCTAAAACAGGGGGAATAGCCAAAGGTCTATGTTGTGGCAAAAAAAAAATTCCCTAAGCCTCTTACGAGAATCTGAAAAATCCTGACCTTCCCACTTGAAATGCTCCCTCATGGAATGCAAGGTTTCAGAAAAGGAAAAATCCTCTGGAGGTGAAGCAGAAGGACAGGAATCTTCTGCATCCGAATCCTGAATATCCTCAGCTGAGGACTCAGAGTAATCTGAGGAATGCTCCATTCCCTCTAAATCTGTCTCCACCCTAGGCCTTTTCTCTGGAGGGGGCATAGAACCCCTGATCAAAGTAATCAAATCCTCTGCCATTTTCAACATATGTTTTTTAGGAACAGAGCCCGAAGAACTAGGCTGTGGCCCGTACCAGAAAGACCAGGTCTAGCCTTAGCAGGGCCTTTAGTGACAGAAGTAGAAGGCCTAATAACCTTTTGTAAGGATGGAACCACAGAAACTTGAGAAGCACCCTCGGCCTGACCTAACTCCTGAGAGGCCAACTCCTGTAATAGTAAAGGTTCCCCCTGGGATTCAGCCGAGACCTCGGCTGGATCCACAGATTCATCCGTAGATTCCATAGAACCGGCGTCCGCAACGGATGACTCATCTGGTTTAGACTTTAAAGATTTATCTTTTCGCTTTTTTGCGGTAGCGGGCGTCGGAGGATCCGACGGCATGTTGTAGTTACACCGCTTACCGAAAACAAGCCTAGCACAGTCTAATCTGCGTTTAATGGTGCGCTTATTAAATCTAGTGCAAAAGCGACACCCGACTATGTCGTGCTCAGGCCCCAAGCAAGGAATACAGAGAGAATGATAGTCCCTATGAGGTATCTGTTTCCCACAAGAAATACAATTATTAACTTTTTCTGACATCCGGATTAACTGAGGCAAGAAAAGACAAAAATTTTCCCCAACGGGGTACTTAGCCCAACTTGGTCTTCGGTCTGAAACTCGAAAAATGAAAATTTCAGAACGCCAAACGGCACTTGCAAACGCTGCTTCTGCTTCGGACCACGCGGCAAGAAAGACTGAAGATATGGCGTCGGTCATGCGCTTAAGTACTACTACGTACTGACGTCAGCTCCGGGTGCCCATGACCGACGCCAGCCTAACTCTTTGGTATTCGGGCCGACCGAGGACAGCGGACTACCCACAGGTTATGACTGCAGCAATGTGAGACGAAGAACATCATGCACAGTGATGTTCACAAAGCTGACTTACCATAAAAATACTATGAATTTTAGGAAATTATTGCAGCAATTATTTTCAAGATGCATCAAAAGCAGGAAACAAGACTCAAGCAGCCAGGCACAAGATATTATAAGGAAGTTAAAGGAACCTCCTAGGTAGATGTCCCATGCAGGTAGGGTCCCATTCACCCACACACAGCTCTTGTCACTATATAGCATAACACTGAGTTCCTTCTAGCATTCTGTCTACAAAAAGCAAGTCCGCTGTTAAGAACTGCAATGTTCTGCCTACTCCACAGTTCTTTGTTTCATTTATTTCAAAACAGAAAATGAACATTAAAAACAACTACAAACCACGGAGAAGTCTAATTTAATAAACCACTTAAAATTGTAAAAAGTAACTCCATTAAGTAGCTAACAGTGTGCAGTTTCTGTAAGAGATAAGACCATAAGATTCTGAAGCAGAAGAGCTCAGCATCACTTTCACTAACTAGAGTTCCTGAACAATTATCAAGCAAGACAGGATGCTTGTTAAAACACTGGCTCTCTTCTGTTTCCTTAAGGGAAGGTAAGAAGGTTGTGAAACTACTTTTTAGACTTCTCCGTGGTTTGTAGTTGTTTTTAATGTTCATTTTCTGTTTTGAAATAAATGAAACAAAGAACTGTGGAGTAGGCAGAACATTGCAGTTCTTAACAGCGGACTTGCTTTTTGTAGACAGAATGCTAGAAGGAACTCAGTGTTATGCTATATAGGTTCTAAAGACTAGTGTGGTCTCCTTTCAGGCCCCCGAGCCGGCGGAAAACAATACTCAAGCCGCTGAATCACTTACAAACGCCTTCTACCAGCACCTGCAGGACTGCATGGATAAGGCAATCCCAAGCAAAACAAAGACTCTTTGTACCAAAGGCAAGCGTCCAGTCTGGTGGACCCCAGCCATAAACAAACTCTACAACAAAAGGAGGAAGCTACTACAAGATAGAGCAAAATCCTTAAAAGGTAAGACACCCTTGATCACTATAAGTAAAAAACTAAGAGCTCTCATAAAATCATCCAAAGCAAATTTCGAGAGAAAAATAGCTAAAGACTCAAAAGACAATCATAAGGCCTTCTTTAGCTATGTTAGAAACCTAGGAGGAAACTCCCAGATATGCTCAGAACTAGTTCAAAATGATGTGAAGATTACTGATCCTACAGACATTGCCAACATACTGGCTGACAGGTTCAGTGCAAACTTCTCCCCTCCCCAAAAGGAGAGATATCTATACCAAATGAGTGCAGCCCCCAAACATCTCCAGCCCAAGTGAGAACTGCTTTCTCCAAAGCAAAAACACAGCATCCATGGGACCCGATGGTGTCCCCGGCTGTGTGCTCCACGAACTCAATGAGGAATTAAACCCACAGCTAGGACAGCTGTTTAATCAAAGTCTTACCTCTGGATATGTACCCAGGAGTGGCACTGCAACTGTGGTCCCACTTCACAAAGGCGGTGCCTCCACAGACCCTGGAAATTACCGCCCATTAGCTTGACAAGCCTTATCTGCAAAGCCATGGAGAGGATCATAATGGACCTCATAAATAAAGACATAGGGAATTTGCAGACTTTGGATCCAACCCAGTTTGGCTTTGTCAAAGGCAGATCATGCCTTTTAAACTTGGTTGACTTTTGAAACAGTCACCAAAGCCATTGATGAGGAAAGGCAGTCCATACAGCCTACCTCGATCTGGCTAAGGCCTTCGATACAATACCCCACTCGGGTATCATTGAAAAACTCATCAGCTTAAATGTTAACCCATACATCACAAGATGGGTTGCAAACTGGCTGAGTGACAGAACCCACAGGGTCAGAGTTGCTGGCGCCATGTCAGACTCAAAGCCTGTCACAAGTGGTGTCCCACAGGGCTCAGTCCTGGGCCCACTCTTGTTTGGCATCTACTTTTCAGTACAAGCAAACACAGGAGGGTTATGGCTGACAAAGTTTGCAGATGACTGCAAACTGGCCACCTTAGTAGAAAACACATCTGACACAGATATCCTTCAGAAGGGTCTCACAGAATCGGATAACTGGTGCCAGAGCCACGGCCTAAAGTTAAATGCCAAAAAATGCATAGTCATACCCTTCGGGAAAAACAAGGTTACCCCTAGCTACCAAAGAGGTGGCAATCCACTGAGCACAGAAGAAGTTATCAGGGACCTGGGGACCCAGGTTGATAGTAGTCTGTCATTCGACACCCATGTAGCTAAAGTAGTTAGGAAGTCCTTCTACATTGCCCACCTTATCATGAAGGGATTCTCATCTACATCAAGGGAGGTCATAGTCTCCCTTTACTCATCACTCATCAGACCAATGATTGAGTACAATGCCCCATTCGCTATGTATCTGACCCGACACTTGCAGCAGCTGGAGAGGCCACAAAAGTTCCTCACCAAAAGGATAAAGGGTCTCAAAAATCTGTCCTATGCTGCCCAACTGAAAGAACTCCAGCTCTATTCAGTCGCGTACCGCTTGGTCAGAGGTGACCTTTGCGTAACATACAAGGCCATGTCAAACCCAGATTTGATGAATATGTTCCACCTCAAAAATCTAGATCCATCAGAGCCACAAGGGCGGGAGACTTAAACCTCGACACGGCTATTAATAGGACGTGCTGGAGAGATAGATTCATCACCCAAAGAATCCCTATGCTGTGGAACAAAATCCCGGTACATGTGAGGCAGAGCACCTCGCTGGCCTTGTTCAAGAGAAATCTTGACCAATGGATGGGAGATCACAGATATACCCCAGGAATTACCTCAGTGTCACTGCTCGACAGAGGCACAGCAAAATAATGGGTATAGTTCCCCATACTAAAGGGGTGGCGTAAGCCACAAAACAATGGGCTAGGCTTATAAATGCCCTCGGGCAGATAGCCTAGTATGAACCTATGAACAACAGTCTGCATTAGCAAAAGCCTCTGTAGCCTTTAAGGAATAAAAGCTATATTGGACAAAAAAAATAACTCCACTAAACTACACAACGGTATGTACCTGGAGGAGGAGGAAGAAACAACACACTTGGTAACGGACAAGCTTTAAAAGATAGGTATAATGAATACCAAAGAAGATACAAGCAAATCCAACTCATATGAAGCATTTATCCATTGAAAGTTAAAACACTCTACTTAAAGTGACTATTTAAGAGAATTATACAAATGATCCTACAGAAAAAGCTGAATACATTTGGTATGCACATGGATACCACAACCCGGGCTGTGGCACTTGATAAACCCTTAAAATGTGCAGATAGACTGTTAAACAAAACTCTACCACAACCCTCCAGGTTAAAAAAAAAAAAAAACAACTTACAGCAATTCAACAGTTTCAAATGTTTGGGAGTAGGGACCTTCCCAAAATGGCTGAGCCTAAACAACCAGAAGGAATAAACCCAAACTCCAGTTCACTGAAGTTAATGCCTCTTTCTGATTTTCTGAGGTATAAAATATCATCGTCTGCAAACAGAGCTAGCTTTTCTTCACTACCAAATTAATTATATCCTTGAAATTCTGAGTCCATTATGTTCTTTGCTAACCCTACCTGGTTCCTCTGCTGAAGCAGAAATGATCAAATAGGACCCCACCCACTTTAAGTTTCACTTCGGATTCCTTGTATATGCCTCTAATCAACCTTATAGTTTTTTCAGGAAATGCAAATGCTTCCATTGCCCTGTTCATAAAGTCCCAGCTTACTCTGTCAAATGATTTTTCTGCATCAAGACCACCAAAGACAATGGTATTTTCTTAAATTCTGCTTCCCTCTGGATCATCAGTATTCTGTTATGGTTGTGGTTGTCAAATGTTTGCCTCCCTTCCAGAAAACCACACTGATCCATTATCTATCAATTTTGTCAATACTTTTGTTATTCTTTTAGCCATTATAGACATGAATACTTTATAATCATAGTTTAGTATTGAAATGGGCCTGTATGAAGCTGGGTTCGATGGATCTTTACCCTATTTTGATATTATAGCTACCACTGCTTTTTTCTAGGATGTTAGTACTTCACCTCCTCTTAAAACACTGTCAAACAAAACTTTCCAGTTCTTCAGTTTTTTTCCTTCCTAGCTTCCAAACTTCCACAGGAATACCATCTATTCCTGCGGACTTTCCTTTAGATTGATTATACATCACAATTTTTATGCCATCTCCTCCTATACTAACCATCAGTAATTGAGCCTCATCTGCCTCTCATCTTGGCATAATTAATTCTTCCATAAACATTTCTATTTGCATCTTATCTTGATTTCCATATTTCTCTGCTTTAGTCAGCCTTTCACAGAATTTCCGAAATGTTTCTAATACCTCTACAGGATCTCTTGTTACCTTTGTTGTTATCGTCTCCTTAAGCCTGGTGACAAGCCATTTCTGCTTTCTGTTACCTGAGTTGTTCTGCTAAAAGTGTTTGTATTCTAGTGTTATCAAAAACAGTTGCTAAACAATCTTTCTAAACTCGTGCATATTACCAAGGTAATCCCTTATTTTCTGCTTAGAATTCTGCAGTTGATACTCTTCTTGTTCTGTGAGACTCCCCCTATTCTGGAATACTTTAACATATGTCAGTCCCTCTAAATAATTCCTGTTACTTCTTAACCATAGCTCCCTTTTATTTCCACCCTATTTTTAAACTACACCTTAATTTTATCCCACTCCCTACCTATATTTTCAGAAGAAATTTCTATCCTCCCTAATAGCTTCCAAATAATCTCCACTAACCATTCCTTAAATTCCTCTCTTTTCAACAGATAGGTGAGAAAGCACCAGTGTCTCATTTTTACTTCAGTACCCTGTGTTTTTATTTTAGTTATTATTGGCACATGATCTGAAATAGTTATTAGGTGCATATCATGACCTTCAATTAAAGGCACATGTTCTTGTGAAATGTAAATTCTGTCTAGCCTAGCCCAGTTTTACATCCTGGGGAATAGTACATAAACTCACTCAAAAGTCCTATTACTGAATTCACATCTGCCATGCTAAATGTTTTCATAAATGTAGTCTTTAAAAAAAATCTACCCTCCTTTGTTATACTTTCCCCTCTGCCCCCCCAACACATCTTCACTGCTACAAATCACACTCACCTTTAGTAGCATTCTTTGCTGAAAACTTATTTCTCTCAGAATTTTCTTAAGCTCCATTATAGCGCTTTAGGTGGAATATAAATACATGGCAGTGTAATCCTATTCCCTTTCCAGTAGCCCCTTAACACTAGAAATCTTCCATTATCTTTTTTATCCTCATCTATCACTACTGGAGCTCCTCTTGAAATTAATATAAGTACACCTTCTTTTCCTTTGTCCCAGGCATTTCACTGCATAATCATCCTGAAAACATTTCTTTATCAAATGCAGTTGTTCAGCTCTTGCCAAGTGTGTCTCCTGTAACACAGCTATTGGCACTCTACATTTTAAATATAGTTCACTACTCTCTTTTTTTTTTTGTATTTATCTGTAAGACTGTTGACATTTAAAGACATTACAGAAAGAATCATTGCATGAAGAGGTTATTATTCCCATCTTTTATGTTTAACACCCTTTTTGTTAAACGTCTAGTTCCAGCTTTTGAGTTACATGCATGTGCTGCTTGGCAGGTTGAATGTTTATACAGTTGTTTCTTGTCATATCCATTTGAGTCTGTGTCGCATCCTACAAAACTTTTTGTTTTATTGAAAGCCCTCAAAAACACACACACACACACAAATACACCCTAAAACCTATTAACTTAATACTTACAGACAAAGATATGTGCACGTTAAAAGTTTTGGCCTCCTAATAGGAATAAAAGTCCCAAACTGACAGCCACACTTACAGACTTGAAATAACCTAAAAGAAAGGCTGTGCATGCTAAAAAGCATGATGCAGCCCATGCTTCTACAAAGAGATAATTGGTTCTGTTTTAGCTTTATAGCTCTTCCAGCTGGGAAAACCCCTGAATGCTTTTCAGAGAACATTATGTCCAAGCCAATTTCTATTTTTCCTCAGCCAATCACTCTCCACCGACTGCAGCTAGTTTCTCTTTATCAGATTGTCTCCATGGAGACATGAGAACCAGCCAGACAGTTTATCTTTATCAGATTGTTTCCATGGAAACACCAGCTGCAGAACTGCTACTAAGCAAACACATACTTGCTAAAAAAACTCATAAAATTCAATATTCTTCTTCATTTATTTGCTCTCTCTTAAAGCTTGTTACCAAATCTAAGGTCCTTAATCCAGTCATTCCCTATGCAAGGGTGAGAAAAGTACAGTTGTGTACACTTACCATAAATGTAGATGTTTGAGTGTATCACTGTTGCAGTCATCACATTTGGGTTATCCTGCCAGGGGTAGCCCTCAGTCAGCCCAAATACCAGAGGCTTAGTATTTCTGTGTTGGTTCCTGTCGCTCCAGGACTGACGTCAGGTCGTCAGTGGTATAAAATCAGGCAGCTGACGCCATTACATTAGTTTTTTTTTTTGCTCTGTCAGGAGACCCCAAATAGGGAGTTAGGCTATGGTGGAAGAACACCACCAGTAGAAAGTAAATACCAAAAATTTCCTGTAAGGAGAGAGGAAGAGAGAGAGAGAGAGAGACAAGGGGGATGGAGGGAGGGGAAACCAGGACTGCAACAGTGAATACACTCGAACATCAACATTTATGGTAAGTGTACACAACTGTACTATGTGCTTCGTGTTTCGCTGTTGCAGTAATCACATTTGGGTTGATTCCCAAAGCTGAAGAAAAGATGGAGGCAGTCAAGAAGAGAGGGGGCTGGCAAGACTGAGGTGGCAAAGCCTGCCCTGGATTTGGAGAAGATAGGCAGGTGGTAATGGTTGGTGAAGGTAGGAACAGATGTCCATGTTGCAACCTCCAGGATGTCCCTGGTGGGGACCCCTCTGAGAAAAGCTGCAGAGGTGGAGGTTGCCCTGGTGGAATGTGTCCCAACTCCTTTTGGGGGTGGTTTCCCATGCTGTTTGTAGCAGAAATGGATGCAGTGTGCTATTCACTTGGAGATTATTTGGAAATGGCCTTGCCCTCTACCCCTACTGCGAAGCTGACTAGCAATTGATCAGTTTTTTTAAAAGATTTAGTTCTGTCCAGATAGAATCTGAGCTGTCTGTGCACATCGAGACAGTTCAGAATCCTTTCCCCCTTGTTTTGTGGGTTAGGGAAAAAGGTGGGCAAATGTATGGATTGGTTGAGAGCCACACTGGACACCACTTTAGGCATGAAGAATGGGTTAGTCCTGAGGGAGACCCTGTCAGTATGGAAAATGATGAAAGGTTCTACAGCCATAAGTGCTTATAGCGCTGATACTCTTCTAGCTGAAGTGATGACCAGAAGCAAGGCTGTCTTCCAAGAGAGAAATTTTAACTCTGCTGAAGCTGCAGGTTCAAAGGCGGGTAGGGTGAGCTTTTCCAACACAAAGTTAAGGTCCCAGGCTGGGGTAGGAGCTCTTCTGGGAGGCCTTAAGTTGTTAGCCCCTCTTAGGAACTGTTTGATGAGAGGGTGTGAGAAGAGAGGTGGCTCTGTGCTGTAGTGAGCAGAGATGGCAGAGGCATGAATTTTAATAGAAGAGAAGGATAGACCCCCGTCTAGTAGGCATGCCAGGTAATCCAGGATAAGAGGTAGGGAGGGCTGTGCCGTTCCAGCTTCCTTAGCCTGGATCCAGGTGCAAAACCTTTTCCACTTGTCAGCATAGGATTTTCTAGTGCTGGGGCGACTGGCCTCACGTATAAGATCTAGGACTTGTTTGCTTAAGTTGGCAACTTGAGGAGAGGTCAGGGAATAAGCCAGGCTGCCAGTTTGAGGGTCTGCAACTGGGGATGCATGAATCCTCCATTCCCCTGGGTCAGGAGTGTTGGGATCTGAGGTAGGTGCCATGGTGGCAGGGGTGACAGGCTGCGCAACAGTGGGTACCAGTGCTGGCATGGCCAGTCTGGGGCAATCAGGATTGCCCTTGGTTTCTCCTCCCTTATTTTCAGTAGTCCCCTTGGAATGAGTGGTAGAGGGGGAAATGCATAGACCAAGAGGTTTACCCACTGGAAGAATACAGCATCCACTTTCCAGGCCTTGCTGTGAGGTTCCCTGGTGCAGAATTTGCTGAGCTGATGATTGGAGTGGGAGGCAAAAAGGTCAACCTTTGGGGTGCCCTATTTCTGGATTACATGGGTGAAGGTTAAGTGGTCTAGCTGCCACTCATGTGGGTCTATCGCGTTTTTGCTTAAGTTGTCTGCCAGAGAGTTTAGAGTGCCTGGCAGGAATTGTGCTAGCAGGTGTAGTTGCATGGCTGAGGCCATGTGCCAAAGGGGCATGGCGAGCCTGCAGACATGATAAGAGTGAGTCCCTCCCTGCTTGTTGATATACCACATCACTGTGGTGTTGTCTGTTTTAATCAGCAGAGGTCCCTGGGAGAATAGGGGTCTGAAAGCTGTCAGGGTGTGCTGAACAGTTAGCATCTCTTTTTGGTTGATGTGAAGATGTATTTGATCTGGGCACCAATGGCCATGAATGCACCTGCCGTCCAGGTGTGCACCCCAGACATAGTCT
Organism: Protopterus annectens; assembly: GCF_019279795.1. Taxonomy (NCBI): domain Eukaryota; kingdom Metazoa; phylum Chordata; order Ceratodontiformes; family Protopteridae; genus Protopterus; species Protopterus annectens. Next base: position 1,955,397,300 of record NC_056739.1, read on the forward strand.
GATGCATCTGTGGTGAGGGTCTGGGCAGCGTGGGGTTGTGAGAAGGGAAGTCCCTTGTGGCTGCATACTGCTGCCCACCAAAGAAAATATTTCCTTAGACAAGGTATCATTGGTATGAGAGTTTCCAGGTCTTGAGAGTGTTGACATCAAAGGCTTTTTAGGTAGCATTGTAGTTTCCTCATATGCAGTCTGGCATATGGAATGAGTAGGATGCAGGGGGCCATAAGCCCTAGAGCTTGCAGGATTTTCCTTGTGGATAATTGGGTTCTGATGGCTAGCTGAAAGAAGGAGCCTGTCAGGTAGGCTTGTTTTTCTGGAGTAAGGAATGCCATCTGGGATGCTGTGTCCAGGCTTGCTACCAGGAATACAATTTTTTGTGTGGGGACTAGTTTTGATTTGTTTTCATTGATAATATACCCCAGGAAGGTCAGTAGGTCCTTTACAAAAGTCAGGTGCTGTAGCAGCTTTTCCTGTCTGTCTGAATCATACAGTCATCTAAGTATGGTTAAATTTGAATATTTCTTTGTCTGCAAAAAGCAATGGCGGAAGCCAGGCATTTTGTGAAAACTCTGGGAGCAGTGGATAAGCCAAAAGGAAGTGCAGAGAACTGAAAGTGCATAGATCCTGCCCTGAAACCTAGGTATTTCCTGCATGATTCCCTGATTGGGATGTGTAGGGTAGGCCTCTTTTAGGTCTAAGGAGGCTAACCAAGCATCCTTGGAAAGCACTGGTAGAAGCTGCTGGAGGGTGAGCATTTTGAATTTTGGTATCACCAGAAATGTGTTTAGAATTGAGAGATCGAGGATGGGGTGCCATGTGCCCTCTTTTCTTGGTACCAGGAAGAGTCTGGAGCAGAAACCTTGTCTATCTGTTCTGCAGGAACATGCTGTATTGCCCTCATGGACAGCAGGGAAAGGACTTGCTTTTTGGCCTCTGCCCACTGATTTGAAGGAAGATCTGGGAACCCTTTTGGGGTTGGCGGAGTGTGGAAATAAAATCTGTATCCCTGGGACACTATGTTGAGGAAGCAACAGTCACAAATAATGCAAATGCTGGAAGATAAACTCTTTATAAAAAACACGGCAAAGCTTTCAGGTAAAAACCCTTCTTCAGTGCATACATTTCAACAGTTAAAAACAGAACATTTAAATAGTGTGGGTCAATATCACATGACTTGCAGCCAAACAGTCACATGACATATATATACTAAAAAATAGTATTTTCACTTTAATTTTGTTTGTTGTAAAAACTTTAAAACAGGTTTCAGTGTTATCACATCATTTATTCCTGGTGATTTATCTGCCTGTAACCTAAGTATCCAGTCATATTCTTTCAACTCCAATTTATTATTTATATCACCCCCTCTTTGCGTTGCCTCTACTGCATATATAACACGAAATGTAAATCTGTGTTTAGCTCCATATTCTTCTATGTGTTTAAACAGGGAATTAGTTCTTACAGCCCTATTGATCTCTGACTTGTGTTCAATTATTCTATTTTTTAATTTTCTTATGGTTTTACCTATATAGAACGATGAACACTCTGAGCATGTGGCCATATATATTACTGAGGTAGTGTTGCAAGTAGCTTGAACATTAAACCTATACATTTTCTTGGTAACAGGATGTTTAAATAAATGACTATTACCTTCATAAATGTCTGCACAACATGTGCAATTATAACATTTGTACGTTCCTGGTTTTGTAATACTACTGGCTTTCAGTGTATGAAAATCTTTATAGCACAATTGCTGCTTTAGTGTTTTCATATTTCTAAAGGAGAAATATGGCTTGTCATCTAATATTTTCCTTACTTCCATACATGCCATTAATATAAGCCAGTTTTTCTCTATAACCCGTTGTACTAGATGTGTATTAGAGTTATAGGAAGTAACAAATCTCACTTTTTTGTCAGGTTCCCTTGCTCCACCCATTATAATATCTTCACTATATGTGGGTTTAAGGGTAGTATTCCTTAGTGCTATGGTTTTGTTTTTACATTCCAAGACTAATCTACTGTTATAACCACTAGAAAGTAATTCCTGTACAGTAGATTCCAATTGTGTGTTGAACATCACCTCATCAGTGTTTAGCTTACTAACTCTACCGAGCTGTGACCCTTACACAGCACGTAAAATAGAAACTATCTGTGCACTATTAGATTTAGTTTTAACAAACAACATTTTCTTATTCGACAAACAAATATATCTACAAATATCGGGTGTAGCTATGGGCACGTCCATAGCAAACACCTATGCTAACCTGGTATTATATATCTGGGAGCAGAAAAGTATATTGAATGAAGATAATAATTTTGCGAACAACATAGCATTTTACCAGAGATTTGTAGATGATTGTTTTTTATTGTGGAATGGAACTGAGTCTCAGCTGAAGTCATTCTTATTATACTTGAATGAAAGTACTAACTTTTTGAAGTTTAAAATGGAAGTCTCCAAGGATAAGATAGTGTTTTTAGATCTATTGTTAAACAAAACTGTAGATTCTTTTGAAACCAGCATATATCAAAAAGAAGTACATTCAGGACGATATTTGAATCCAGACAGCATGCACGCTCCCCATGTATTTAGGAGTATAGTAGGGTCACAGCTCGGTAGAGTTAGTAAGCTAAACACGGATGAGGTGATGTTCAACACACAACTGGAATCTACTGTACAGGAATTACTTTCTAGTGGTTATAACAGTAGATTAGTCTTGGAATGTAAAAACAAAACCATAGCACTAAGGAATACTACCCTTAAACCCACATATAGTGAAGATATTATAATGGGTGGAGCAAGGGAACCTGACAAAAAAGTGAGATTTGTTACTTCCTATAACTCTAATACACATCTAGTACAACGGGTTATAGAGAAAAACTGGCTTATATTAATGGCATGTATGGAAGTAAGGAAAATATTAGATGACAAGCCATATTTCTCCTTTAGAAATATGAAAACACTAAAGCAGCAATTGTGCTATAAAGATTTTCATACACTGAAAGCCAGTAGTATTACAAAACCAGGAACGTACAAATGTTATAATTGCACATGTTGTGCAGACATTTATGAAGGTAATAGTCATTTATTTAAACATCCTGTTACCAAGAAAATGTATAGGTTTAATGTTCAAGCTACTTGCAACACTACCTCAGTAATATATATGGCCACATGCTCAGAGTGTTCATCGTTCTATATAGGTAAAACCATAAGAAAATTAAAAATAGAATAATTGAACACAAGTCAGAGATCAATAGGGCTGTAAGAACTAATTCCCTGTTTAAACACATAGAAGAATATGGAGCTAAACACAGATTTACATTTCGTGTTATATATGCAGTAGAGGCAACGCAAAGAGGGGGTGATATAAATAATAAATTGGAGTTGAAAGAATATGACTGGATACTTAGGTTACAGGCAGATAAATCACCAGGAATAAATGATGTGATAACACTGAAACCGGTTTTAAAGTTTTTACAACAAACAAAATTAAAGTGAAAATACTATTTTTTAGTATATATATGTCATGTGACTGTTTGGCTGCAAGTCATGTGATATTGACCCACACTATTTAAATGTTCTGTTTTTAACTGTTGAAATGTATGCACTGAAGAAGGGTTTTTACCTGAAAGCTTTGCCGTGTTTTTTATAAAGAGTTTATCTTCCAGCATTTACACTATGTTGAGGACCCATCAGTCGTTGGTTATGGTGGCCCAGTTGCTTGCGTGGAAGGAGAGTTTTCCCTCCTACGGGCACAAGCAGGTGGGCAGAGGTAGGGGATGAAAGTGTAAAATCATTGTGAGTTCTTACCATAAGGGGGTGGCTTTGCACTCCCTGTTTTTGAAGAGGAGGAACTCCATTGCTTAGATCTCTGCATTCCCTGAAGCTGTTGCCTGGGGGGGGGGTCTGATTCCCCTGGGTCTGGACTGAGCTGGCCTGGAGGGGGCAGGAAAGAACCATTGCTTGGAGGGGCAATGCCTACTGAACCTCGGTGGCTAGACAAGTAAGAAGTCTAACCGTCTGCATAGACTTAGCTTTTTCTTCCATCTTTTTTAAGACCTCTCTTGTTTTGGTGCCAAATAAGTTGTCTTTGTTCAAGGGTGCGTCCAATAATTTGGATTTGATAAGGTCTGGCAAGGTCTGTTCCTTAAGCCAAGCATGCTTGCTACGAACAGAACCAGTGACTGCTCCCCAACAAGATTCTTCTAGGACATTAAAGCCACATTGTAAGGTGTGCTTAGTTACCTAATTTGCAGAATGGATTAACTCTTGCAATTCTTTGTTTTCTGCACAAGCAGGAAAAGATGATGTGTTTTGTTTGAGGAGTTCCATGGTATGTTGCTGATATTTCAGCATGTGGAACTGGCAATTTAATGCTCTAATAGCAAGAGTAGCAGAGGTGTATATTTTTTTACTCCATCTATCTAATGCTCGGGAATCCCTATCTGAGGGGGTGGGATTCTTAGTTGAAGTTGCTTTGATTCCTTTAAGTCCTTGAGAAATGACCTCTGGGGTCAACTGTAGGATTTTTGAAAAGAAATTTGTGAGAGTCCAGGACTCTGTAATACCTGTCAGGTTTCCTGGGAGAGGAAGAAGGGTGTCAGCAGTCAGACTGGATTCCCTACAAACATCATCCACAACATCCAGGACAGGAGGAATGGCCAAAGGTCGGAGCTGTGCTAGATCTAACAATTCCCTGAATCTCTTTTTTAATTGAAGGTAGTCCTGACATTCCCATTGGAAATGCTCCCTTAAAGTATGTAGGGTTTCCTCAAATAAAAAATCCTCGGGTGGAGAGGCAGAAGGAATGGATTCCTCAGCATCAGAATCCTCACCAGCAGAGAGGGGCTGCATATCTTCATATTCAGATGCATCATAGTCATCGGACTCCTGTTCAGATAAATCTACTGGGGAGAAGTCTCTTTCTTTTGGAAGGGGTAGCCTGGCTTCCCCTAATAAGCATAATAAGGTCTTCTGCCTTTTTAAGCATTTGAGACTGAGGCATGGAAGCAGGTGCCCGAGCTTGGGTCGTCGGATTTTTGGGTGTGGTTCGTACCCTGGGCCTTAGAAACTCGGTAGTTTTAGACAGAACTGAAGACGCGAAAGAAGTCGGTTTGTGTAGAGTATCAGTAGTACTTCCTCAGAAGCCAGTGCCTGCTCAGCGGCTCTGGACCCATTCAAGGTAGAAACATCCGCAGGATCCTTAGTTGAAGAAGAGTCTCGTGGCATACCAGACTCCAAAAGGGTCTTGGTAGCGGCCTGCAAATCCACAGAAGCATGCATCAGGGGCTGTAAAATCACCTCACTGAGGACCGGAGAACTGATGACTAGCTTAACGGAAGCATCTTTGGCAGTTTTGGACCTGTGCAGTCTGTCTCTGTCTTTATCCTTACATTTTTTCAGAAGATCGGTAGTCGGATGGTTTACCAAAGCCATACTGGAATTCGAGGACTGAGAGCGAAAATATCTAGCTACAATAAGGGCCCAATGACGTATAGTTCTGGATGTGAACGAAGCAGAAAAGCGACAGCAGGGGACGTCGTGGTCTGGGCCTAAACAGGTGATGCAGTAAGAATGGAAGTCTCGGTGTGGTATTTGTTTTCCACAGGTGAGAATTTTTTCTGACATCAGTTAGATCAAGAAAAAAGGATCCCAAATGGGATACGTGGCTTTAGAAGACTTCAACTTCAATTCGGTAACGAAAACTCAGGTAGCGGCCGACTGGCACTATACGAACTGCTTCTGCTTCGGGCTCCTTGGCAAGAAAGACTGATGTAATGGCATCGGCTGCCTGAGTTTATACCACTGACGACCTGACGTCAGTCCTGGAGTGACAGCAACCGATGCAGAGATAACAAAGCCTCTGGTATTTGGGTCAACTGAGGGCTACCCCTGGCAGGATAACCCAAATGTGATGACTGCAACAGTGAAACACGAAGAACATCTGTTTGTTCAGAGAGGAGGCAAAGAGATCTATCTGAGGAATACCTGTCTGACAGGCTATGTCCAGAAACATGTCTCTGCAGGGCATTCATTTGCGAGCCTGTGTCTTGGACCCGTTCAGTGTGTCTGCCACTAGACTGTGTTCTGAAGGATTATACACTACGTGATGGGTTAGCCAATAAGTGATGGCCAGATTCCAGGCCCAAGGAGCCAGCCTGCAAAGAAGATAACACCTTGTGCCCCCGGCTTGTTAACCTACATCACTGTGTTGTCTGTGTAAACCTTTAGAGGGTCTGAACAGAGTATGAGGTTAAAAGCTTGAAAGCCCAGAATCAGAGTTCTCATCTCTTTGAAGATTATATAGTCTGACTTCTGATGGGGGAGGGTAGAGGTCTTGAACTTTCAAGTGACCACAAGAAGCCCCCCACCCAATTTCTGGGGTGTCAGTGAACAGTTCTTGAAAAGGAACCAGAGGTTAAAAAGGCAGGCCTAATCTGAGGGTATGCTGTTGAATCCACCACTTGAACTCCCTCCCGCTTGAGACAAAGAAGGAGAGGCACTCTGAAATCCAGAGAGTGGCACTGCTGAAGCCAAACAGATGAAGTGCCAGTGAAGCTTCTGCATATACAGTCTGGCAAGAGGGAGCATCAGAATAGAAGAGGCCACGAATCCTAGGGCCTGTAGAAACTCTCTGGCCTGAATGCCAGGCAGAAGAAGAGGAGACTGAAAGAAAGCTGTCAAGGACAAAACCTCTGAATCTTGCAGTCCCGATATGCACGATCCTGAGACAAAGTCAGGACAGACTTTTGAAAGTTGATAGTGAACCCCAGACTTTGAATAAGAGATATGAACTACACAGCCTGTAACAGTGAGCTGGGAGAAGGTGCCTGAATCAACAGGTCATCCAAATAAGGAAAAATCTGAATTCCTTGGAGCATGCAAAAGACCATCACAGGAACTAGGCATTTTGTGAATACCTCTGTTGTAGTAGAAAGGCCAAAGGGCAAAGCAAAGATCTAAAAATTAGAGGAAGAAACAGACAAACATAAAAACCTCCTGAAAATAGGGTAAATAGGAATATGAAGGTAAGCATGCTTCAGATCCAAGGACACCAGAAAAGCTTGGGGCAGCAACTAAGGGAACATGTTTTGAAGAGAAAGCATCTGAAAAGAAGGAACTTTGACAAAAATGTTGAGCAAGGAGAAATTTAGATTAGGCCTCCAAAAGCCCTCCTTTCAAGTATCTAGGAACATCCTTTTTCTAATTGGGAAGGAAGGATAGGCTGAGTAGTTCCCTGGGGTTTACCAGGGACGCAAGAATGTCTGAGAAATGAGGAAGCTGCACTTGGGGAGGCTGAGGGATCCCTGAAAAAGGAGGGAGGGACTTCCACACCATGAAGCAACCCTGATGGATGATGGACAGAATCCAAGAATCTGAAGTGAGGAGTTGCCAGTTTGGAAGACAAGAGGAAAAGATGAAGGGACAAGGGAACCTGGCCACGGGTTTGGGGGGGGGAGAGGGCAAAATGTCAAAGAGAGGCAGGCCTGTCAGAGAAAGGAAGATTCTGAGCCACAGGAACCTGAGAAGACTAAGGAGGAGCTTGTCTACCACCCTTCCTGCCTTTGTTGGCCTGACAACAGTTGCCTGTGAAAAGCAGCAGACCTAGTAGGATAGTTCCGCTGGAAAGTACAGTTGTGTACACTTACCATAAATATAGATGTTCGAGTGTATTCACTGTTGCAGTCATCACACTTGGGTTATCTGCCTGCAGGTAGCCCTCAGTCGGCCCGAATACCAGAGACTTAGTATTTCTGCGTCAGATGCTGTCACTCCAGGAGTGACATCGTCGTCAGGGGTATAAAAAGAGGCAGTCGACGCCATTACATCAGTTTTTCTTGCCACAAATGTCAGGAGCCCCCCCCAAATAGGGAGCTAAGTTATGGTGGGGAAAAGACCACCAGTAAAAAGTAAATACCAATAACAATTCCCCTGAAAGGGGTGAGTAATAGCCAGAGAGAGAGAAAAAACGTGGGGTTGGAGGGAGGGAAACCAGGACTGCAAAAGTGAATACACTCAAACATCTACATTTAAGGTAAGTGCACACAACTGTACTTTGTTCTTCCTGTTTCACTGTTGCAGTCATCACACTTGGGTGGATTCCCAAAGCTGAAGAAGGGTAGAGGCAGTCAAGAAGAGTTAGAACTGGCTAGTATGCCTTGCAGTACTGCTGCTGCAAAACCTGCCCTACATTTGGAAAAGATAGACAGGTGGTAAAGCTTGGTGAAGGTGTGTACAGAACTCCAGGTAGTAGCTTCCAGGATGTCCCTGGTAGGGACTCCCCTGAGAAATGCTGTAGAGGTAGATGTTGCCCTAGTGGAATGTGTTCTGACCCCCTGAGGGGCTGGTTTCCCATGGTGCTTATAGCAGAAATGGATGCAGTGTGCTATCCATTTGGAAATTGTTTTGAAATGGCCTTGCCCTCTGCCCCTGTTGCAAAGCCGACTAGCAACTGGTCAGATTTTCTGAAGTGCTTAGTCCTACTGAGGTAGAATCTGAGCTGTCTGTGCACGTCCACGGAGTGCAGGATCCTTTCCCCTTTATTTTGGGGATTAGGGAAGAAAGTTGGCAAATGGATGGACTGGTTGGGAGCCACACTGGACACCACTTTAGGCCTAAAGGAAGGGTTAGTCCTGAGGGAAAACCTGTCAGCATGGAAAATAATGAAGGGTTCTACAGCCATGGGTGCTTGTAGCTCAGACACTCTTCTAGCTGTAGTAATGGCCAGAAGCAAGGCTATTTTCCAAGAGAGGAAATTTAAATCTGCCTCTCCGAAGGGGTGGGATTCTTGGCTGTAGTTACCTTGATACCTTTAGGCACCTGGGAAATGATCTCTGGGTCAGCAGTAGGATTCTTGAAAAGACATTTGTGAGTGTCAGGTATGCTGTAGTACCGGTCTGGTTTCCTAGGGTCAGGAGGTAAAGTGTCAGGAGTAAGACTGGATTCCATAAAAACATCATCAACAACATCCAGGACAGGAGGAATTGCTAAAGGCCTGTGCTGAGGCAACTCTAGGAATTCCCCGAGTCTCTTTTTGGACTGAGGATAGTCTTCTCTTAAGGTATGCAAGGTTTCACCAAAAAAAAAATCCTCTGTAGGGGAGGCAGAGGGAATGGATTCCTCTGCATCGGAATACTCATAAGCAGATAAGGGCATGTCTTCATTATCAGAAAAGTACAGTTGTGTACACTTACCATAAATGTAGATGTTCACGTGTATTCGCTGTTGCAGTCATTACATTTGGGTAATCTGCTGGCAGGTTGCCCTCAGTCGGCCTGATTAACAAAGTCTTGGGTCCTGTGTCGGTTGCTGTCTCTTCTTCCATGACATCAGGGGTATAAAACATGCAGCCGATGCCATTACATCAGTTTTTCTTTCCCCAGATGTCAGGTCCCCCCCAAATGGGGAGAAATAAAGTTAAAAAACACCAAAATATACATACATTTCCCACCAATCCCAAAAGCAAATACACCAAAAAGAGCTTTTAAGCATAGTGAAAGAAGTTAGAGGTAGAATCTGAAGAAAGAATAGGGGGTTGGAGGGAGGGTAACCTGGACTGCAACAGTGAATAAACTCGAACATCTACATTTATGGTAAGTGTACACAACTGTACTATAGTCTTCGTGTTTCACTGTTGCAGTCATTACATTTGGGGAGATTCCCAAAGCAATGTTTGGGAGGATGGAATTATAAAGCATTAGGACAAGCAATAAGGCCCTGCAGGACAGCAGTGGCAAAACCAGTCCTGGATTTAGAGTAGAGAGGTAAATGGTAATGCTTGGTGAACGTATGGACTGAGCTCCAGGTGGCAGCTTCTAGAATGTCCCTGGTAGGAACACCTCTGAGAAAGGCTGCAGAGGTTGATGCAGCCCTGGTGGAATGGGATCTGACCCCCTTGGGGACAGGTTTTCCATGATGTGTATAACAGAAGTGAATGCAATGGCTGATCCATTTGGAAATGGCTAGCTTTGAGATGGCCTTTCACTCTGCCCCTGCAGCAAAAGCCACCAGAAGTTATTCAGATTTTCTTTGAGGGTTTTGTTCTGCTTAAGTAAAATCTAAGTTGTCTGTGTACATCCAATGAATGCAGAATCCGCTCCCACTTGTTCTGTGGATTGGGGAAGAAGGTTGGCAAATGAATGGTCTGATTGAGAGGCACACTGGATACCATCTTAGGCATGAAGGATGGGTTTAGGCATGAAGGATGGGTTGGTTCTAAGGGACACTCTGTCCGCATGAAAAATGGTGTAAGGCTCCCTTGTCATAAGGGCTTGAAGTTCTGAAATCCTTCTAGCTGAGGTAACAGCTAAAAGGAAAGCTGTTTTCCAGGAATGAAATATTAAGTCTGCCATTATAGCTGGCTCGAAAAGTGGCAGAGTGAGTTTTTCTAACACAAAGTTGAGGTCCCATGCAGGGGTTGGAGCTCTCCTGGGGGGCCTCAAGTTTTTTGCCCGTCTGAGGTACTGTTTTAGCAAAGGATGTGAGAAGAGGGGAGGATCTGTGTTGTAATGAGCTGAAATGCCTGAGACGTGGATTTTAATTGAAGAAAAAGACAGGCCCTTGTGGAGCATCTCAGTCAAATATTGCAAAATCTGAGGAATGTTGGGCACTGCTGCGCTTATACCTAGTGCTTGGTTCCAAGCACGGAATCTTTTCCACTTATCAGCATAAGATTTTCTAGTACTAGGCCTTCTGGCCTCCAAAATGACATCCATCACAGGTTTGCTGAGGGATGCCAGTTGTGGATTCAGTTTATTAGCCACGCTGCAAGATTCAAGGTTTGGAGCTGAGAGTGCAGAATTTGGTTGTTCTGCTGAGACAGCAAGACAGGTGCCAGGGGGAAGGTGTGACACATTGCGCAGGAGGGGGTACCAGTGTTGTCGAGGCCAGTCTGGAGCAATCAAAATCATTTTTGGCTTTTCTTGTTTTACTTTTATTAGAACTTTGGGGAGCAGAGGCAGACGAGGAAAGGCATAGACTGACAGGTTTTTCCAGCTGAAGGATAGAGCATCCACTTTACAAGCTTTTTGGTGATGAGTCCTTGTGCAAAATTTGTCCAGCTGATAGTTCTGGGGATAGGCAAATAGATCTATGTCTGGGCTCCCCCATTTACGTGTTAACATTTTGAAAATCCGTGGTTCCAGATTCCATTCATGTGGGTCCATAGGATTTCTGCTTAGTTCGTCTGCCAGTGCATTCATCCTTCTTGGCAGGAATTGAGCTTGTAGTTGTACTGGAAAGGTTAAGGCTGTGTTCCACAGCATCATGGCTAGTCTGCATAGGGGGTAGGAGTGAGTTCACCCCTGCTTGTTTATGTACCGCATAACTGTGTGTTGTCTGTCTTTACTTTTAACTGTCCTAGAAGTAGGTAGTCCTTGAAGGCTGTCAGAGCATTCTGTACAGCTAGCATCTCTTTTTGATTGATGTGAAGGTGTATTTGATTTGGGCTCCATTTGCCCTGAATGCACTTCCCTGCCAGATGTGCCCCCCATGCGTAGTCTGATGCATCTGTAGTCAGGGTTTGGGTGGCAGGGGGAGGTGTTAAAGGCAATCCTTTGTTTTGATGGCAGGCCTCTGCCCACCAAAGGAACTCCAGTTGCAGGCACGGAATGACAGGAATCATTGTTTCCAGACTTTGACAATGCTGACTCCACAGACTTTTTAAATACCACTGCAGTTTCCTCATATGCAGTCTTGCATATGGAATTAAAAGAATGCAAGAGGCCATGAACCCAAAGGCTTGCAGAATTTGCCTTGCAGAAAGCATGTTTTTTGTGGACACCTGTTTGAAGTAAATCACCAAATGAGTTTGCTTCTCTGGCGTAAGGAAAGCCATCTGGGCAGTTGTATTCAAGCTTGCACCCAGGGATGTAATTTTTTGAGAGGGTTCCAGTTGTGATTTCTTTTCATTTATAGTGTACCCTAGACAGGTTAGAACCCATTTTACAAATGCCAGATGTTGTAGAAGAATGTCCTTGTCTTCTGCCAGTATTAGACAATCGTCCAGGTAGGGATATATTTGAATGTTTCTCTGTCTGCAAAAAGCAATTACTGGAGCCAGGCATTTTGTAAAGACCCTGGGTGTAGTAGATAAGCCAAAGGGCAGTGCAGAGAACTGGTAATGCAAGCAGCCTGCTTTGAAGTGGAGGTATCTTCTGCAGGACTCCCTGATAGGGATATGCTGGTATGCCTCTTTTAGATCTAGAGTTGCCAGCCAGGCATCATTGCCTAGCACAGGAAGTAACTGTTGCAGGGACAGCATCTTGAATTTTGGAATGTCCAGAAAGGTGTTTAGAGTAGATAAGTCCAGGACTGGACGCCAAGTCTTGTCTTTTCTGGGTACCAGGAAAAGCCTTGAATAGAAACCTTGTCCCTTTTCCTCTTTTGGTACTGGTTGTATAGCCCCCCCATGCTCATGAGGGAAAACACTTGTTTCTGGGCCTCTGCCCACTGATTTGGGGGCAGGTCTAGCCATCCGTCTGGAATTGGCAGGGCGTGAAAATGAAATATGTACCCTTGGGATACTACATTTAAAACCCATTTGTCCTGGGTTGTAAGTTGCCAGTTTTTTGCATGAAGTGCCAGCTTTCCTCCCAAAGGGGCGGTTAACTGGTAAGTGCTTGAAAGGCTTAAAGGAAAGTCATTGAGACTGCTTACTGTAGGGGGGGTGTCTTGTTATTTCTAGATTTGGAAAAGGCAGCACCCCATTGCTTTGCTCTGTAAGATCCTTGCGATTGAAAACGGGAGCCTTTGGGATGCCCGGATTTGGCTTGAGGGGGGTCTGTTTGGAACTGGAAAGGACCAGTTCTTAGTAGGCCTGCTGAATCTTGGAGGTTGTACCTGTAAGAAATCTTTCACAGTTTGCATAGATTTAGCTTTATCTTCCATCTTTTTCAAAACTTCTTCAGCCCTTACACCACAAAGCCGGTCCTGCTTTAAAGGAGCATTCAACAATTTTGCTTTAACATGATCAGGCAGAGTTAGCTCTTTGAGCCAAGCATGCCTTCTTAGCACAGAGCCAGTCACAGCAGCCCTGCAGCAGGCCTCTAAAGAATCAAAACCACATTGCAAAGTATGTTCAGCTGAATGCAATAAATCCTGAAAATCTTTGTTTTCCACACAATCAGAAATCAACGTAATTTTCTGTTTAAGCAGCCCCATGAGATGCTGCTCATATTTAAGCATATAACATTGACAGTTTAAAGCTCGGATTGCCAAAGTTGCTGAACTATAAACTTTCTTACCCAATCTATCCAGCGCCCTGAAGTCTCTATCAGAAGGGGTAGGATTTTTAGCAGTAGAGGCATTAATACCTTTGGAACCCTGAGAAATGGTTTCAGGGTCAGCAGTAGGGTTTTTGAAAAGGAATTTGTTGGAATTAGGAACCCTGTAATATCTGTCTGGTTTAACAGGAGCCGGAGGCAGAGAATCTGGTGACATACTAGATTCTGCAAAAACATCATCAACAATGTCTAGCACAGGAGGAATAGCCAAAGGCCTATGCTGAGGAAGATGAAGAAAATCCCTAAGCCTCTTTTTAGATTCAGAAAAATTCTGACTTCCCCAATGGAAATGTTCCCTTAAAGTATGCAAGGTCTCCCCAAACGAAAAATCCTCTGGAGGAGAAGCAGAAGGAATGGAGTCTTCTGCATCAGAATCCTCATATGAGGGAATAGACAAATCCTGTTCACTAGAAGAATCTGAAGAAATAGATTCATGTTCAGAAGAGTCATAATCAATGTCTTGCCTAGGCCTCTTAGAAGGAAAGGGATGGGTACCCCTGATCAGAGTAATTAAATCTTCAGCCATTTTGATCTGTTTTTTAGGCATAGGGGGGGCCTGCAAATGTGGCCCAGGCATCAGTTTCTTAGACACAGACTTAGATCTTAGTTTTAAAGATGGTGTCGGTTTAATACAAAAATCCTTCAGTCTGAAAACACCCTCAGAAGCCGGTGCCTGCACAGCAGCTCCGGACCCATCCAAGGTAGAGACATCTGTGGCTGCAAATCTGAATTTGCAGATATCAAGGGCTGCAAAAGCACCTCACTGAGTACTCGCGAGCCGGTGAGTTGCTTAGGAGAAGCATCGTCGTCGGTTTTTGACCTCGACAGTCTGTCAATGTCTTTTTCTTTGCGTTTTTTGTGAATTCCGGTAGTCGGATTGCTAACCGACAACATTTCTGGATAATTGAAACATGAACCAAAATACTGAGATGCAAAAGAATACTGACGGTTAATAGTGTGTTGATTAAATTTTGCACAAAACTGACAGCAAGGCACGTTGTGATTAGGGCCTAGGCAAGGAATACAGTGCAAGTGAAAATCCTTATGAGGTATTTGCTTCCCACAAGTAATGCAATTAACTTTTACTGACATTGGTAAGGAGCAAGAAAAAGTTTCCCCAATGGGGTACTTAGCTTTTTTAGTTGAAGACTTCGGTTCTGAAACTCGAAAAAAAAAAAAAATTCAGGAGTTGGCCGACCAGCACTTGCAAACTGCTTCTGCTTCAGGCACCACGTGGCAAAAAAGACTGATGTAATGGTGTCGGCTGCAAGTTTTATACCCCTGACGACCTGATGTCATGGAAGAAGGGACAGCAACCGATGCAGGACCCAAGACTTAGTTAATCAGGCCGACTGAGGGCAACCTGCCAGCAGATTACCCAAATGTAATGACTGCAGCAGTGAAACATGAAGAACATCCTCAGAGTCATCGGACTCCTGGTCTGTAGAAGCTGTAGGGGACTGGTCTCTTTTTCTCTTAGCAGCGGATGGTTGACTTCCCCTAATCAGTGTAATAAGGTCTTCAGCCATTCTAAGCACTTGTTTTTGTGGCATGGGAGCAGCTGCATGTACTTTGGTCGTCAAGTTTTCTAGGCGTAGTGCGTACTCTGGGCCTACGAAACTTGGTAGTTTTAGAAAAAAAAGAAGTCAGTTTGAGTCGAACATCAGTTGAGCGAAGAACTGCCTCAAAAGCCAGTGCCTGCACAGCGGCTCTGGACCCATCCAAGGTAGAGACATCCACAGGTTCCATTGTCAAAAAAGAGTCAGTCTTGCAGTATACCGAACTCCAACTGGGTCTCACTAGATGCCTGAGAATCCACTGAAGCAGGCATCAGGGGCTGCAAAAGCACCTCACTGAGTACCGGCGGACTGGCGACTAGCTTAACGGAAGTACTGTCGGCAGCTTTGGACCTATGCGGTCTGTCTCTATCCTTATGTTTTTTCGGAATATTGGTAGTCTGATGGCTTACCGAAGCCATTTCGGAATATGGAGATAGAGAGCAAAAGAATTTAGCAACAAAGAGAGCCCGATGATGAATGGATTGGGCGTTAAGGCACAAAACCGACAGTGAGGTACGTCGTGGTCTGGGCCTAAACAGGTGACGCAGTAAAAATGAAAATCTCTGTGAGGTATTTGCTTTCCACAGGCAATAAAATTGTTAACTTTTTCTGACATCGGTTAGAGCAAAAAACAAAGTATCCCCAATGGGGTACTTAGCTTTAGAAGACTTCAGGGTTATTCAATTCGTAAACGAAAATTCAGGTAGTGGCCGACCGGCACTTGCGAACTGCTTCTGCTTCAGGCTCCTCAGCAAGAAAGACTGATGTAATGGCGTCGGCTGCCTGTTTTTATACCCCTGACGACCTGACGTCAGTCTTGGAGCGACAGCATCCGATGCAGAAATACTAAGTCTCTGGTATTCGGGCCGACTGAGGGCTACCTGCAGGCAGGTAACCCAAGTGTGATGACTGCAACAGTGAAACACTAAGAACATCTTGGGGATAGATGTAAAAAAATATATGTTTACGGTCCTGCAAAGCTATACCTTTTTCCTGAAGAGAGTTAAACAGATCAGCAGCAGCAACCCCAAAGAGACTTTTATTACTCAAAGGAGCATCCAGCAACTTGGCCTTAATATCTTCAGGTAATTACTGCAGGCAAAGCCAAGAGTAACACCTAATGACAAACCCAAAGGCATCAGCTTTGGAAGAGGCAACAGCAGCATTACAGCAGCACTTGATAGCGTGGCAAACCACCTAAAAGGTAGAACCAAAAACAGACAGAGCAGAAGACTTTGCTTCTGAGAAATAACTGACAAGCCTGGGCAATCAAGGCCAGAGCATATCTGGTCACATGGTTCTGGTAATTGGCGGCTCTAAAGGCCAAAGCGGAAGCAGTACTGACTTAATTCTCTCCATGACCTCACAATCCTTATCTGAAGGCAGAAGCTTGGTAGAGGGCAAAAGCTTAGCAACCTTGTCAGAGGAGACTGACACCACAGCAGGATCAGGAGGATGACACAAATAGGAACGGAGTCTTAGAAGCAGTTATAAAGGTGTCTAACAAAGCAGCCAACACAAGAGGTACTGCAGAAGTTTTAGGCGTGTCCACCTGAAGTAACTCATAATACCTCTTCTGGATATCAGACACCTAAGAAGAATCCGGCTTAAAGTATTCCATCATTCTTGCTACCGTGTCCCCAAAAGACAACTTCTCCAAAGGAGTCTCGGGGCTAATGGACTCATCTTCAACAGAGACATAAGCCAAAGGAGAAGGCATCTGGGAAGAGTAAGACAAGGACGCTTCATCAGACTCCAAATCCTCATCCAAGGAATCAGGTTCCCCAGGCCTTTTGCAAGACTTTGAAGTATAAGGGGGAGTAGGCACAGAAACCCCTTGGGGAGGTTTCAGGGCCATTAAGGCATTAAACAGGCTCTGAGTAAACTCCTGCCATTCCTTCTGAGGGCCCTTGGAATGTACAGAAGAATGTCTAATCTTCTGTTTTTTTCTAAGTAGGGATGTCAGCCTTAACAAACACCTTAGATTCCAAACCTAATAAGATTCAATAAGAGCACCTGAAACCTCTTCTGTGACCAGAATCTGCAGAATCCCTGTAGGGCTCTCCAAGATAATCAACCTCAGTTCCCCCCTCAACATCCAAAGCAGATGTCTGCAAAGCCTCAGAGGATATGCGAAAAGAAGGATCCATGCCGGCCTCTGACTGGGCTGCAGCAGAGGAATCTGAAGTAGACACTGGACAGCCTACAATGCTATCACCTGCTTCTACAGAGACACCCAGTAGAGGCTGGACAGCTGAAAAATCCAGGCGAGATTTCTTGGTCTTCTTCTTGCTTAAGTACCTCTGGGTTAATCAATTCTGTCATGCTACCCTGGGCCAACCGTTTAAGCCACTAGTTCTCGAGACATATGGCCAGGGAAGACAGCCACCTTCTAAGAGTCTTAGGAACAGAGACCTTACAAATATTACAAGAGGTATGGTCATGGGAAGCACCCAAACAAAAGATTGACACTGTTCATGATGATCCTTACAGGGAATCTGACTCCCACACTGAAATTTTCCCTTCTTGGATGACATGAACTCCATGTAACCAAAGGAAAACAAGACCAACAGCAAAAAGAAAAAAAGACTCTAACAGGGCACTTATCAGATACCTAGGTACTCAGCACAGCAAAGGGCATTCAGACCGATGAGCGATGATGTTGTTTGGACTGGTGGCAAAGAAGTTCTTGGCAACTGCATCCGTACGTCACCTTTATGCCCTACATCCTGTGTGGGGAGCATACATGTGAGGTATGGTACAAACAACATAGAAAGGCTTTGGTATAGTGGCTGGACATTGGGGTATCCTTGACAGAAGACCCCCAAGGTTAAGAATACTGTAACAGTGATGTAGGATATCCCAAAAGATCCTTCAACATGAAAGAGATAAGGCCAAGGGACCTGATGAAATTACCTCCATCACTACTGAAAAAAAGAAAGCCTCTATTTCTCCTTGCAAGATGCACTGTGCTGTGGTGCTGTACAAAAGTTACATACTGGCAGACCTGCCATCAAAATAGAAATGAAAAGAGGAGTAGAACCACAGAAAGTTTGTGTGTTGGGGGGCAAGAGTGGTACAATCCTGATTATGATGGCTTCCAAAGAAAGAATAACTGTGTAAAATCTTACCATAACCATAGATGTCCTTCTCTTCCATGTTGCAGTATTCTTAGTGTGGGATTCTCTGCCTCAGGCATCATGGATGTCAGCTCTTATACAAAAGCTTAAGCCTGGTTGCTGAAGGTGCGTGGGACGTCACAAACAGGGCCCTAAACCAGGCACCTTGAATCTGATGTTTGCATGCATAGACCTCGGAACTTAATTGCCCAGTCGGACAGTCACGAGTATAAATCAAATAATGTCCACAATAAGTGTGAAGTGCCATTTTCTGGTTAGTCCAACCACAGTCTAGGTGGTGGTCCAGGGTGCCCTCTAGGCAGGTCAACAGGAATAAAGGGGGGGGCAGGTCAACAGGAGTAAAGGGGGGAAGGAATACTGCAACATGGAAGAGAAGGATATCTATGGTTATGGTAAGATTATACACAACTATTCTCTGTCCTTCTATTCCCATGTTGCAGTATTCTTACTGTGGGAGAGTGCCACAGCGTAGGAAAAAGGAAGGGTGGAGGTAAAGGTAGCTGATTCCAGAAAGCCCTGTAAGATTGCCCTAGCAAACCCTGCTCTGGCTCTGGAGATGTGGTCCAATTTGTAGTGCCTGGTAAAGGTAGGTATAGAGGATCAGGTGGCCGCCTCCAGAATGGAGGGTGTGTCCAGGCCTTTGGAGAAGGCTTTGAGGAATGCCACAGCCCTGGTAGAGTTAGCTTTTACCCCCTGCAGTAGGCCCTTACCATGGTGGGAGTACCAGAAGTGAATAGTTTTTCTGATCCAGCAGGAAATGGTTTGTTTGGAGACTGCCTTGCCAGGGGCTCTGGGGTGAAAGGATACAAAAAGCTGATTGGATTTTCTGATGGACTTTGTCCAAGTAAAACCTCAGTTGCCTGTGCACATCTAGGGAATGGAGTATCCTCTCATTGCCATTAGTGGGAGGGGGAAGAAGGTGAATGGACTGGTTTAAAGACAGTTTGTTGACCGCCTTGTGCATGAAAGAAGGGTTAGTGAGCAGGGTCACCTTGTCCTTGTGGAAAATAGTGAGGGGTGGGCAGGCTTTGAGAGTTTATAACTCTTGACACCCTTCTTGCAGAGGAAAGGGCCACCTGTAGGACCATTTTCTATGTGTACATTTGGTGTGTGGCAGAGCTGGCTGGCTCAAACGGGGCCAGTGTGAGTTTTTCTAGGATAAAGTTCAAGTCCCATGGCAGTGGGACAGGTTTTCTTGGCGATCTGATGTGCAAGACCCCTTTCAGGAATAATTTAACATCTAGCTTGGACAGCAGAGGGGGGTCTAGGGGTAAGTAGGCAGAGACTGCAGATAGGTGGATTTTCACTGAAGAGTATGAAAGGCCAGCCTTGATAAGTTCAGACACATGAGTTAGGACTAGAGGAAAGTCCGCTAGAAAGGGATCCCTATGCTTTTTGAGACACCATTTGGAGAATCTTTCTCATCTTGAAATGTAGGATCTCCTTGTAGTAGGTTTCCAGACATCCCTCAGGACTGAAAGCATGCCCTCATAGTAGTGATGTCTGAAGGGAATTAAAAGTTTATCACCCATAGTGTTATGCATAACATCTGAAGGTGAGGATGAATGAGTGTTCTCTTCTGCTGTGTGAAGAGGTCCACCTTGTGGGGTAACTTGTGATGATTGCCCTTGGCGATAGTACAGGGAATCAATGCTGTCTTGGCCAGTAGGGAGTCACCAGCAAAATTTTTGGTTTGTCCTTCCTGATATTCAAGAGGACTTTTGGAATGAGAGGGAAGGGGGGAAATGCATACAGAAACCACCCCTTCCATGAAATGTTGAAGGCATCAACCTTCCAGGCTAGTGGGGAATGGTCCTTGGTGCAGAATGTTTTCAACTGTCTGAACTGGGGGACACAAACAGATCTACTTGAGCTGTGCATCACTGGTGGATTACGTCTAGAAAAACTTTCCTGTTCAACATCCACTCGTGATGTGGAGAGGATGACTTGCTGAGAACATCTGCCTGTAGGTTGTCTTGGGATGGGATGTAGGTTGCCTGCAGGGATAAGTTGTTTTTGGAGGCTAGGTCCCAAATCTGTATTGCTATCCTGCATAGCAGAAAGGACTTGGTCCCTCCTTGTTTGTTGCGGTACCACATGACTGTGGTATTGTCTGTGGAAATTTGAAGAGGACCTGGTTGGAGGATAGGGAGAAAGGTTTTCAGGCTCATAAGGACTGCTGTCATCTCCCTCACACTGATATGTTTTTTCTGGAGGGTAGGGTGCCAGTTCTCCGGCACCTTGAGACTCTTATTGATGGCCCCCATCACAGGTCTGATGCGTCTGTGTGCATGTGCTGAGCTGGTGTGTGGGGGGAGGGGGGGAGTGGAAGGTCTGAGTTCATTTGAACTTGTTGAATCCACTATCTTAATTCTGCTTTGAGGCTGGGTAAGAGTGGGATCTGAAATTCTAGAGGATGGTTGTGTTGGGACCACACATCCTTCAAACACTAGTGCAGTTTTCTCATATGCATCCTGCCTAAAGGCAGCACAAGAATGGTGGCTGACATCAGGCTCAGAACCCATAGAATTGTCTTGCTGATAGTTGTTGTACCTGGATCAGGTCCTGGAAGTAGACAGTAAGGGAGAGAACTTTGTCCGGAGGAAGGAATGCCTGCATCAAGTCTGTTTTGATCCTGCATCCCAGAAAGATTTTGTCCTGCTGTGGGGTTAGGGATGACTTGGGGAGGTTGAGAGTGAACCCCAATACTTGTAGCAGAGACATGGTAAACAGATGGTTTCTTAGGGAGTCCTCTTTTTCTTCAAGGATAAGGATGTCATCTAGGTAGGGGTAAATGTGAACGCCTTTGGTTCTGCAATCGGCTATTGCTGGGGGCCAGGTATTTTGCGAATACCCTGGGTGCAGTAGATAAATCAAAGGTCAAGGCTGTAAACTGAAAGTGAGAAGAGGGCCCAGTAAAATGTAGGTACTTTCTGTGAGAGGGTTTTATGGGGATGTGGAGGTAGGCCTCTTTGAGATCTAGCATGGCCATGAATCCCTGGGCTGGCAATAGTGGAAGAAGGGTCTGGAGGAATAACATTCTGAAAGCTGGAACTCTTAGGAAGAGGTTTAGAAAGGACAGATCCAGAATTAGCCTCCAAGAGCCATCCTTTTTTGGTACTAGAAATAACCTTGAGTAAAAACCTTTTCCTTCTTGTCCTGGAGAGGACAGAGGTCTATAGTCCCATGATTCAGAAGATTCTGTAGGATCTGGGGAATAAGGTGTAGTTGGTTCTTGGATGCGAATGGAATGCCCCTTGCAGGGAGTCTTTCTTTCCAAGAAAGGAAATATCCCTCTTCTGCTATTGCCAGAACCCAGTGGTCTGTAGTGATAGTTTTCCAAAGGAGTAGGCAGTGGAAGAGGTGGGCAAGGCAGTCACGTGTTGTTGGAGCAATTTCTGTCATGAAAGGGTTGTCTTTGGGTAAGCTGAGAGGAAGCTGGTCTGGAGTGTCTGCCTCCCGGGTCCTTTCCTATGTCTGGAAGAGGAAGGAGTAGCAGAGGAGGGGGGTCCTCCTGACAAAGGTAGTTTTGGCTAGGTAATTCCTGTAGAATTTAGGAATGGAGGACACTAGATGGTGTTTTACATCTTGAAGGTCACTGCTTTTCTCCTGAAGGCTTTTAAAGAGTTCTACAGAATGTTTCCAAAACAGGAGGTTGTAGTCAAGAGGGGCATCAAGAATTTTGGACTTGAAATCCTCTGGCATGGTTGAAGGCGAAGCCAAGAATATCAGCATAGCCCTAAGGTGGAAGCAGCAGACCTTGCAGAGGTCTCTGCTGCATCATAACTGCATCTAACTGAATATCTGGCTACTTGAGAAGTCAGGGACAGTTTTGAAGCTACCTCTGTCTTGTTAGGGGAGTCAGGCAAGGAGGACAGGAGGATAGAGGTTTGAGATACTAGGTCTAGGGCATATGTTATCATATGAGTTTGACAGCTGATAGCTCTGAAGGCTAGGGTGGAGGAGGTATAAACCTTGTCTACCTGTCCATATTTTTACTGTCCTTTTCAGTAGGTAAAAGGGACGGGGAAAGTATTGATCTAGACTGCTTGTCAGCTGATACAGCAATCACTGCCGGGTCTGCCAAGGGGGTTTCACCAGGAATTTCTGTGCATCAGGAACCTTGCAAAAATGATCAGGTTTCTTAGGGACAGGTGGCTGTGACTCAGGATTTTTTGATGCTGAAGAAAATGCATCAAGCTAAGTGGGTATAACTAGTGTGATGGCAGATGGGGAGGGAGATTCTAGCTATAGTAATTCAAACCCTCGCTTTTGAGTTTCAGTCATTTGGGAAGTATCCCTTTTGAAATTTTCTTTCATTTTTGTGATGGTCTCCCCAAAGGCAATGTCCTCTGGGGGAGTCCCCTTCTATGGATTCATCAGGGGAATAGTATTCCAGTGGAGAACCAATATGTGATGAGTACGTGATTTGACTCATCAGATGATGATGAGTAAACCTCCTCTTCTTCTTCTTCTCCTACATGAGAGGTGAGAAGATAGGTTGAAGAAGCTGAGGCAGGCCTAGAGCTGAGAACAGGGATGGTGGAGGGTGAAGAGGCCGAGGGCCTAAGGGACTTGAAGACCTGCATTAAGGATTGAATGAAGGATTGCCTGTCAGGTAATCTCTCAACAGAGGGAGACAGATGCTTGCTTTTCTGTTTCCTTTTCAAAGGAGTAGTGCTGGGCGAAGGCCTAGTTTCAGGGGCCATTGTTGGAGATAGAGCTTCGGGATCTGGTATCCCAGTTGGGCATCTGGCGAGGCCTGGTACCCCTTTGACATCGGTAGAAACAGATGTCTAAGATACCTCCATGGACATGCCGCCGTTACTTCAGAAGTGGCTTCTTCAAGGGGAGTCGAAGTAGACAGCTCTAATGGACATCCCTCAACTCCTAAATCAGGCATCCGATGGAAGAGGGGCAGTAGTAGTAGGCCGTCATAACTTGGTCTTTTTGCATGGAGGCTCTGCCTGGGCACCTGACTCTGGAGACATCCTAAGCGCTAGTTTCTTTAGCCTCTGGTTTTCTAAGTAAAGCTTAAGGGTGGCCAGATGGCTTCTGGGCATCTTTGGGATGAATGACTGGCAAATTGGACAAGCGGTATGGTCGTGTTCCCAGCCTAGGCAAAAAATGCAATGGTCGTGCAAGTCTTTATGTGGAATTTGACACCCGCATCGGCATTTACCCTTCTTAGTGGACATCAGCTAAAAAGGGAGGGAAGAGACAGCAAACCAAGCTCAAGCAACAATAAAAAAATGAAATCCCCAATGGGCTACTTGGCTTTTGACATCTTGATAGTACAGGAGCAAAGCTATCAATCTGACGTTCAACCTCAGCTGAAAAGTTCCGAGGACTGTGCATGCAAACATCACATTTAAGGTCCCTGGTTTACGGCCCTGCGTGTGACATCCCATGCACCTACAGCAACCAAGTTTAAGCTTCTTTGTATAGGAGATGACGTTCATGTCACCTGAGGTGGAGAATCCCACACTAAGTATACTGCAACATGGGAATAGAAGGACATTGACTCTTCTTAGAAAAGGTGAGTCAGGATAAAGAATAGTTGTGTAAAATCTTACCATAACCATAGATGTCCTTCTCTTCCATGTTGCAGTATTCATACTGTGGGATTCTCCACCTCAAGCGACCTGAACGTCGGCTCCTATACAAAAGCTTTCACCCTGGTTGCTGCAGTTACGTGGGACATTACATGTAGGGCCATAAAGCAGGGGCCTTAAATGTGATGTCTGCACACACAGACCTCAGAAGTAACTGCTCAGTCAGACAATGGCCTAGGAGATGCCAAAAGATGTCTTTCAGCTAGGTGAAATGCCACAGACTTGACAGAGAATGGACCTAGTGCTGGTAAGGGCTCCATGGAGTCTCTTAGTCCTGCAACTACTTAAAAAGGGGGTCAGATGGGAGGGAAGGAATGCTGCAACATGGAAGAGAAGGGAAGAAAAGTATATCTATGGTTATGGTAAGATTTTACACAACTATTTTATGTCCTTCTATTCTCATGTTGCAGTATTTATACTGTGGGAAAGTACCACAGCTCAGGAAGGAGGAGGGGTGGAGGAAGAGGTAGCAGATTCCATAAATCCTTGCAGGATTGCCCTAGCAAAACCTCCTCTGGAGATATGGTCCGGTTTGTAATGTTTGGTGAAGGTATGCACAGTGGACCAGGTGGCTACTTCAAGGATGGTAGCTGTGTCCAAGCCTGTGAGGAAGGCTTTGGAAGAAGCTACTGCTCTGGTGGAATAGGCCTTGATCCTCTGATTCAGGGCCTTTCCATGGTATGAGTAGCAGAAAGAAATGGTATTTCTGATCCAACAGGAAATAGTCTCTTTGGAGACTGCCTTGCCCAGGGCTCTGGGGTGGAAGGAAACAAAGAGTTGGTATGATTTTCTGATGACCTTCGTTTTGTCCAGATAAAATCTTAATCATCGGTGAATATCCAAGTTGTGTAGTATTCTCTCACTGTTACTCTGAGGAGAGGAAAAAAAGGTTGGTAAGTGAATGGATTGGTTTAGTGAAAGTTCGTTGACCACTTTGGGCATGAAGGAGGGATTGGTGCACAGCGTCACACTGTCCTTATGGAAGGTAGTGTAAGGGGGGCATACCATGAGTGCCTGAAGCTCTGGCACCCTTCTTGCAGAAGTGAGGGCTACAAGCAAGACTGTTTTCCATGTGAATATCTGCAGCGATGTCAAAGTGGCTGGTTCGGATGGAGGTAGCTTAAGTTTTTCCAGGATATAGTTCAGGTCCCAGGGTGTGGAGTAGGCTTTCTGAAAGGTCTGATGTGCAAGACCCCCTTTTAAGAACAATTTTACATCCACCCTGGAGAGTAAAAGAGGTTCCAGGGTTAGCCAGGCAGGGATAACAGACAGGAGTATTTTCATAGAAGACTATAAAAGGTCTGCTTTAATTAAATTCACACTCATAAGCGAAGACTAAAGGGACATCCATTATAAGGGGGTCCTTATGTCTTTGGAGACACCATATGGAGAATCTCTGCCATTTAGAAATGGAGGACCTCCTTGCATTGGGTTTCCTGGCCTCCTAGAGGACAGATAGCATGTCCTCTGTGTAGCGGTGTCTGAAGGGTACTAGAAGTTTATTACCCAGGGAATTAAGTTCAGCATTTCTAGGTGTGGATGGATTAGAGTTCCCTTCTGTTGTGTGAGTAGGTCCACCTTGTGAGGAAACCAATGCTTTCTTGGCCAGTAAAGAGTCACCAGCAAGGTTTTTGGCACGTCTCTCCTGACCTTCAGGAGGACTTTCTGAATGAGAGGGAAGGGTGGAAAGGCATACAGAAACCGTCCCTTCCATGAGATGGTGAAGGCGTGCACTCTCTAAGCTAGTGGAGAGTGGTGTTTGGTACAGAAGTTTGTAGTTGTCTGTTCAGTGGGAGGCAAACAGATCTACTTGAGGGGTACCCCATCGGAGGACAATGTCTAGGAAAACTTCCCTGTGTACCAACCTGTTGTGATGTAGGGAGAATGACCTGCTTAATTTATCTGCCTGTTGTTTGTCCTGGGAAGGGATGTATGTTACCTGCAGGGATAAGTTGCTCTGTGAGGCTAATTCCCAAATTTGCATTGCCAGCCTGAACAGATGGTAAGACCTGCCCCCCCCCCCCGTTTGTTGATGTACCACATGGCAGTGGTGTTGTCTGTGAAGATTAGCAGTGGACCTGGCTGAAGGATAGGAAGAAAGGCCTCCAGGGCTAACAGAACCACTGTCATTTCCCTGACGGGGATATGCTTTTTTTAGGAGGGATGTCTGACAAGGTGCCTGTACCTTGAATCCCTTCATAGCAGCCCTCCAGCCCAGATCTGAAGCATCTGTGTGCATGTGTTGAGCTGGTCTGGGTGTGTGCAGAGGAAGGCCTGGATTCCTTTGAATTTGTTGTATCCACCACCTTAGTTCTGTCTGTTGACAAGGAAGGAAAGGTATTAGGGAGTCTAAAGGATGGCTGTGCTGGGACCATACATTCTTTGAGTACCTCTGCATTTTCCTCATGTACATCCTCGCTCTGTAAAGCATGGGAATTGTGGCTGCCATAAGACCCAGGAGACGCAAGAACCATTTTGCTGACAGCTGGTCTGTGTGGAGAAGGTCCCAGAAATAATCAGTCATGGAGATAACTTTTTCTTGGGGTAAAAGTGCCTTCATTAGGTCTGTATGGATCCTGCACCCTAGGAAGACCTTTGTCTTGTTCTGGGGATAGGGATGATTTGGGGAGGTTCAGAGTGAAACCTAGTCCCCGAAGCAGAGACATGGAGAAATGGAGATGCTTTTTGAGGGTCTCCTCTTGTTCTGCTAGAATGAGGATATTGTCCAGGTATGGAGAGATCTGTATGCCTTTGGTCCTGCAGAATGCTATGGTGGGAGCTAGGCATTTTGTGAAAACTCTTGGTGCAGTGGACAAACCAAAGGGCAAGGCAGTAAACGGAGTGTGCCAACAAACCTAAGTATTTTCTGTGGTTTGGGTGTGTGGGGATGTGGAGGTAAGCCTCCTTCAGGTCTAAAGTGGCCATGAAAGTTCATGGTGGCAATAGTGGAAGCAGGGTCTGTAGGGACAGCATTCTGAAAAAGGGGTCTTTCAGACAAAGATTTAGGGCGGATAAGTCTAGGATGGTCCATCCTTTTTTGACACTTGGAAAAATCTGGAGTAGAAACCTTTTCCTTCTTGTCCTAATGGGACAGGTTCTGTGGTGCCTTGAACCCGTAGGTTCTGTATAATGTGAAGAATTAGGTAGAGATGATTTTTTGGTGGGAAAGGAATGCCCTGAAGGTAGGGTTTTTCCTGCCAGGATAGTAAATATCCATTTTCCACTACTGCCAGCACCCAGTTGTCTGAGGAGATGTCTCTCCAGAGGGGTAGACAATGGGAGAGATGGGAAGATAGGGGAAGTAAGGCAAGGCAGTCGTGCACTGTTGCCATTATTTCTGTCCTGAAAGGACTGTCTTTGAGATGGCTGAGAAGAGGTAATCCTTAAGGGAGGTTGTCTCCTAATCCCTTTCCTGTACCTACTAGAGGGAGGAGGGGCTGTAGAAGGGGCCCTTCTGACATAGGATGTCTTAGCAGGATAGTTTCTGCAGACCTTGGGTATGGGTGTGACCAGCAGGTGCTTAATGTCCTGCAACTCTTTGCTTTTTTCGTGGAGAATTTTAAAGTTATGCAGATTTCTTTCCAAACAGGAGGTTATTGTCAAGTGGGGCATCCAGGATTTTTGACTTAAAGTCCTCTGGTAGAGGATGGAGTCTGAGCCAGGAGTATCTACGCATAACTGATGCAGTTGCAGCTGATATAGCAGAGGCTTCTGCTGCATCACAACTGCATCTTATAGAATGCCTGGCCACCTGGGATGCCATGGATAGCTTAGATGCTACCTCAGTTGTGTAAGGGGAATCAGGCAGGGAGTTGAGAAGCATACTAGCTTGGGAAACTAAGTCCACAGCAAATTTAACCATACAAGTTTGATAATTAATAGCTCTGAAGGCCAGGGTACAGGAGGTATACTTTTTTTGCCCAGCCTATCCATAATTTTACTGTCTTTATCCAAAGGTAACAGAGATGAGGAAGGGAGTAACCACAGCTATGACAGCAGGGGCCGGCAAAGGGGGCTTAACTAGGAATTTCTGGTCCTCAGACACTTTGTAGAAATGGTCTGGTCTCTTTGGGGCTGGTGGCTCAGAGTCAGGGTTCTTACAGCAAGAAGCAAAAGCATCAAGGTAAGCAGGGATAGTACAGTTTTGTACCTACCATAAATGTAGATGTCCGATAGACATGCAACTGCAGTCATAACATGTGGGTTGTCCTGCCTCAGGCAGCCCTCGGTCGGCCGGATTCCAAAGTCTGGGTCCGACGTCGGCTGATGTCGCATTTCTCTCCGACGTCAGAGCGGCTGGAGTACATAAGCATCAGCCGACGCCATCTTCTTCAGTGTTTCTTGCCCCAGATGCCAGGTGCCCTCCAAGGAAGGCTGTAATCAAATTGGAAGACAAAACAGGATTCCAGAGAAATAAATGAGCAATAAAACAAATACACCATAACAGATATCCCCAGCTAAGAGAAACAGGGATAGGAGAGGGTCCTAGGCATAGAGGGGTATGGAGGGAGGGAAAATCCGACTGCAGTTGCATGTCTATCGGACATCTACATTTATGGTAGGTACAAAACTGTACTATGTCCTTCAAGAATGCAACTGCAGTCATAACATGTGGGTAGAATACCATAGCTTAGCTGGTGGAGGAGGTATGCTCTAGGAAAAAGATGGTGTTGCAATCAAACCCTGCAGGACTGCCGAAGCAAAGCCTGCTCTGGATCTGGAGTATAGAGGGAGATTGTAGTGTTTGGAGAATGTATGCATGGAGCTCCATGTAGCAGCTTCTAGAATGTCCTTAGTAGGCACCCCTCTTAAGAATGCTGTAGAGGTGGCTGTAGCTCTTGTGGAATGTGGTCTGACATTGGCTGGAACAGTCTTTCCATGAAAGGAATAACAAAATCTGATGCAATGTCCAATCCATTTTGAAATTGTCTGTTTTGAAATTGCTTTTCCTTGGACTGCAGGGGCGTAAGCTACAAAAAGTTGTTCAGACTTCCTACTGGCCTTGGTTCTGTCCAGGTAGTATCGAAGTTGTCTGTGAATGTCCAAGGTATGTAATAGTCTTTCCCCCTTATTCTCAGGATTGGGGAAGAAAGCAGGCAAATGAATAGCTTGATTTAAAGAAACCCTAGATACCACCTTTGGCATAAAAGTAGGGTTGGTCCTTAATGAAACCCTGTCTCTGTGAAAAATTATGAATGGTGGTATTGCCATTAGGGCCTGTAGTTCCGAAACCCTTCTTGCTGAGGTAATTGCCAACAGGAAAGCTGTCTTCCATGAGAGAAATTGCAAGTCAACTGAAGCTGCTGGCTTCAAAAGGAGGTAGAGTCAGTTTTTCTAGGACAAAATTGAGGTCCCAGGCTGGCACTGGGGCCCTTCTTGGTGGCTTGATGTTCTTGATTCCCCTGAGGAATTGCCTTAGCAAAGGGTGTGAAAAGACAGGAGGATCAGTGTTATATCTAGCTGAAATAGCTGATGCATGTATCTTTATGGAAGAATATGAGAGGCCGTTCTTTAGCATATCCGCCAAATATTCCAAGATGAGTGGGATGTTCAACAATGATGCATCATGCCCCTTGCTGGTATTCCAATTGCTGAATCTCTTCCATTTTGCTAAGTAAACCTTTCTGGTGGATGGTCTTCGAGCCTCTGTTAGTATCCGCTGAACTTCCTTGGAGAGAGATAGGTTGAGGTTATTTATGGGATCTCCCAGGCTGTTAGCTGCAGTGTCTGAAGGTTTGGATGCACTGTTTTGAGATTGTGTTGAGTCAAAAGTAGAGGCCATTGGGGAAGGGCCCACCTCCTGGTGTGACATATGCTCCTTAGTAGTGGGTACCAGTGTTGTCTTGGCCAGTCCGGAGCTATTATGATTCCCTTGGGTCTCTCTGCTTTGATCTTTAGTAGTACTGAGGTCATCAGTGGCAGAGGTGGGAATGCATAGATTGTTAGGAAGTTCCAGTTGAATGAGAGAGCATCTATTTTCCAAGCTTTTGGATGGTATGTCCTTGTGCAGAATTTTGTAGATGATGGTTGAGGTGAGAGGCAAATAGGTCTACTTCTGGCCTGCCCCATGTCGAAGTGAGTTGTGTGAAGATCTTCGGATGTAACCTCCACTCGTGTGGATCTGTGAAATTCCTGCTTAGGCTGTCCGCCAGCACATTGTCTTTGCCTGGAACAAACTGGGATTGTAACTGGATGTTTAGGCTCAGTGATTTTTCCCAAAGTTGCATTGTCAGTCTGCAGAGGGGGTAAGAGTGGGTGCCCCCTTGCTTGTTTATATACCACATCACATTGGTGTTGTCTGTCCGTATCAGTAAATGGCCTTGTTGAAGTTGGTGTTGAAAGGCCTCGATGGCATGCATTACTGCCAGCATTTCCTTTTGATTTATATACAGATGTGCTTCCTTTTGAGACCATTGTCCTTGTATACACCTGCCTTCCATGTGCGCCCCCCATCCAAGGTCTGAGGCGTCTGTGGTCATGGTCTGTGTTATCTGTGGTTTTTTGAATGACATACCTGTGTTGGCCTGGCTCACCGAAGCCCACCATAGGAATTCCTTTTGTAGGCATGGAATGAGCGGTATGGTTGTCTCCAAGTTGTTGCTGTGCTGAGACAAAATTCTTTTTAGGTACCATTGAAGCTTTCTCATGTGTAGTCTTGCTAATGGAACCAGGAGAATGCAGGATGCCATGTAACCCAGGGCCTGTAGGAATCCCCTTGAAGTCATCTGGGTGAGTTTTGCTAAATCTTTGAAGTAATGAGTTAACTTCTCTTGCTTGTCTTCTGTCAGGTAAGCCATTTGAGAGGCTGTGTCTAATTTGGCTCCTAAGAAGATTATTTGCTGGGATGGCTTCAGTCTTGACTTTTGAAAGTTGACTGTGTATCCCAGAGCTTGAAGTAATCGTATGACATAGTCCAAGTTTTTTGTCAACATCAATTTGTCGTCCGCTTGTATGAGGCAGTCGTCCAGGTACGGGTAGATTTGTATCCCTTGGAGCCTGCAATGAGCAATTACTGAAGCCAGGCATTTTGTGAATACTCTGGGCGCAGTAGATAAGCCAAATGGCAATGTTGAGAATTGATAATGCTCTGGCCCTGCAAGAAATCTGAGGTGTCTTCTGCAGCTGTGTCTGATAGGGACATGCAGGTATGCCTCCTTGAGGTCCAGAGTAATCAGCCAAGACCCCTTGCCCAACATGGGAAGGAGTTGCTGTAGAGTCAGCATTTTGAACTTTGGTACTATGAGGAAAGTGTTTAATGCGGACAAATCCAGTATTGGTCTCCATTGAGATTCTTTTCTTGGAACAAGGAACAGTCTTGAGTAAAACCCTGGCCTTGTTCTTGTTGTGGAACTCTTTCTATTGCTTTCATTCGAGTCAGCAGAGATTTGCTTGATAGCCTCTGCCCTCTGGTTTTGTGGTAGGTTTGGCATGCCTTGTTTTCTTGGCAAGGTATGAAAATGGAACCTGTAGCCTCGGTCTATAATGTCCAAAATCCATTTGTCCTTTGTCAGTCTGTGCCAATTTTCTGCAAACAGAGATAATTTCCCGCCCAAGGGAGCTTCTATTTGTTCCCTGGTAGGCGGAAGTAGAGGAAAGTCATTGAGATTGTGGCTGTGGGGCAGGTGAAACCCCTGCGTCACTTCTCTGGTTTCCTGGCTGCCATTGTCGTCCCCTGTGAGGACCTCTGTATTGGCCTCTTCCTCGGCCACGTCTGTTTTTACCCCTTTGAAACTTTTCTGGATTAGGAAAGGACCATTTTTTTGAAGGCCAATTCCTACTGAATCTGGGGGGTTGAACCTGGAGGAAATCTTTCACCGTCTGAACTGATTTTGCTTTTTCCTCGATGGTCTTTAACACATCCTTAGCATTAGCACCAAAAAGCTTGTTCTTTTCCAAAGGTGCATCCAGAAGTTTTGCCTTTACATGATCTGGTAGAGGTTGATCTTTTAACCATGCATGTCTACGAATGACTGCCCCTGTCATAGCTGCCCTACATGAAGCTTCCAGTGCATCATATCCACACTGCAGGAAGTGATTGCTTACTTGCTGAGTGTTATGTACTGCTTCCTGCAAAGCCTTCCTGTCTAAAGGATCAGGAGTGGCCAATGTTTTTTGTAAATCTTCTAACAGGAAATCTTGATATTGTAACATATGAAAAAGGCAATTCAAAGCTCTCATAGATAAGGTAGTGGATGTGTAAACCTTTTTGCCCCATCTCTCTAATGATCTAGCTTCCCTGTTGGAGGGCAATGGATTTTTAGAGGTGGAAGCTGAAACTCCTTTAGGCCCCTGAGAAATAGTTTCCAAATCAGCAGTATGGGTCCTGAATAAATGGGAATGAGTTTCTGGGACCCTGTAATACCTGTCTGGCTTGGCTGGAGCAGGAGGAAGAGAGTCAGGGGTAACACTAGAGTCAGCATATAAATCATCCAAAACATCAAGTACAGGAGGAATAGCTAAGGGCCTGTGCTGGGGCTTCTTAAGGAAAGTCCGAAGGCGTTTCCTGGAATCGGAATATTCCTGGCCTTGCCACTTAAAATGTTCCCTCATGGTATGCAGAACTTCTTCAAAAGAAATATCCTCAGGCGGGGAGGCCGAGGGGATGGAATCCTCTGCATCCGAGTCCTCATAGGTCTGGAAGAGCTCTTCCTGGCTATCAAGAGTGGACAGAGCCCTCAGAGTCTTCATCTGACGGAATAGGGTCAGAGGGTTCAACCCGAGGCCTTTTATCAGAAGGAGGCTGGGATCCTCTCTCAGGATGGGCCTGTGAACCTCTAATCATAGAAATTAAATCAGCAGCCATAGACATAATTTGTGTCTCTGGAGTAGGCTGAGGAAAGGTTTTAGTAGTAAGATGCTTTGTTTTGCTGGCTGCCTTAGCCCTGGTGTAGGCCTTAATAGACATGGCCATAGGAGGCCTGGCAGCTCCACGTGCAGGAGTGACCTTGTCTACAGCAATGGTCTCGGGCATTTTCTCGGTTTCGGTATCCGGAGGAAAATCAATAACTGGCGTCGGAGTGATATCCGGAATCGGAGCCGTCGGTAATGAGGTGTCTTCAGTTCGGAGCGGTGGAGAGACCGTCTCAGAGGGAACCGGAGCACCCGCGGTAGGTTTTGGCGTGGAGTCGGTGGTAGACGCGGGCCGAGGATGTCGGTCCCGGTCTTTTCGTTTCTTGGGAGTTTGTGATGTCGGAAGATCCGACGGCATTGTGTAAGCGAATTTATCGCTGAAAAAATCTTCAGCGAACTCCGCCCTGCGCCTGAGAGTGCGCTTGTTGAAGCGAGCACAGGCTACACAGGCCGAGACGTCGTGGTCTGGGCCAAGGCAAGGAAGACAGGTAAGAGTGGAAATCCTTATGAGGTATTTGTTTACCACAAGAAAGACAATTGTTAACTTTTTCAGTAATTTCTGACATCAGCTGAGGCAAGAAAAGGTCCCCAACAGGGTACTTAGCTTTTTTGATGACTTCGGAATCGAAGAATACAGGAGCTGACCGACCGGCACTTGCGAACTGCTTCTGCTTCGGGAACCGCGCGGCAAGAAAGACTGAAGAAGATGGCGTCGGCTGATGCTTATGTACTCCAGCCGCTCTGACGTCGGAGAGAAATGCGACATCAGCCGACGTCGGACCGAGGGCTGCCTGAGGCAGGACAACCCACATGTTATGACTGCAGTTGCATTCTTGAAGGACATCACTGGGGGAATGGCTGATGGGGAGGGTTATTCAACCTGCAGCAGTTCAAAGTATCTTTTTTGAGTTTCTGACATTTGGGAAGAATACCAGTTGAAGTGTTCCTTCACTTTGGTTATGGCTTCACCAAAAGTTAATATTCTCTAGAGGGGAGTCTCCTTCAATAGAATCTTCATCTGGAGATGGAGAATAATATTCCAGGGGTGAGGCTACTTGTGAAGCATAGGAGATAAGAATCCCTCAGAAAGTACAGTTGTGTACACTTACCATAAATGTAGATGTTCGAGTGTATTCACTGTTGCAGTCATCACATTTGGGTTTATCTGCCTGCAGGTAGCCCTCACACGGCCTGAATACAAGAGTCTTTGGATTTGTGCGTCGAATGCTGTCGCTTCTTCCAGGACGTCAGGTCGTCAGGGCTATAAAACATTCAGCCGACGCCATCACATCAGTTTGTTTTGCCCCAGATGTCAGATGCCCCCACAACAGGAAGCAATTATATGGTACTTAACACCCCCAGCAAAAAACAAATGCACATGATATAATATATGAAAAACAAGGAGGAAAAGTAAAAGTCAGGGGGGCTGGAGGGAGGGTAACCAGGACTGCAACAGTGAATACACTCAAACATCTACATTTATGGTAAGTGGACACAACTGTACTATGTTCTTCGTGTTTCACTATTGCAGTCATCACATTTGGGTTGATTCCCAAAGCTAAGGAAGGGTGGAGGTAGTTAAAGAGCATTAGGGCTAGCAATAAGGCCCTGTAAAACTGCTGTGGCAAATCCAGCTCTGGATTTAGAAAAGATAGGCTGGTGGTAATGCTTGGCGAAAGTATGTACAGAGCTCCATGTTGTAGCTTCCAGGATGTCCCTGGCAGGGACTCCTCTGAGAAATGCAGTAGAGGTAAATGTAGCCCTGGTGGAATGCGTTCTCATCCCTGTGGGGTAGGTTTTCCATGGTGTTTGTAGCAAAAATGGATGCAATGTGCTATCCATTTGGAAACTGTTTGCTTTGAAATGGCCTTCCCCTCTGTCCTTCAGCAAAAGCTCACTAGCAGCTGGTCATATTTTCTGAGCGGCTTAGTCCAGTCCAAACAGAATCTAAGCTGTGTACGTCCAGAGAATGTAGTATCCTTTCCCCTTTATTCTGAGGATTAGGGAAAAAAGTAGGCAAATGAATGGACTGGTTAAGAGCCACACTAGACACCACCTTGGGCATGAAGGATGGATTGGTCCTGAGGGAAACCCTGTCCGCATGGAAGATAATGAAGGGTTCCACTACCATGAGGGCCTGCAGTTCAGGCACTCTTCTTGCTGAAGTGATGGCTAGAAGTAAAGCTGTTTTCCAAGAAAGGAATTTCAACTCTGCTGTAGCAGCTG
Source organism: Protopterus annectens (assembly GCF_019279795.1). Lineage (NCBI taxonomy): Eukaryota > Metazoa > Chordata > Ceratodontiformes > Protopteridae > Protopterus > Protopterus annectens. The sequence continues at coordinate 1,955,431,968 of NC_056739.1, forward strand.
GTTCAAAGAGGGGAAGAGTGAGTTTTTTCAATACAAAGTTAAGGTCCCAGGATGGAGTGGGAGCCCTTCTGGGCAGTTTTAAATTTTTGGCCTCTCTAAGGAATTGTTTTAGCAGGGGGATGAGAGAAGAGGGGTGGGTCAGTATTATAATGTGCTGATATGGCAGAGGCATGAATCTTAATTGAAGAGAAAGATAGGCCCTTGTGGGGCATTTCTGTTAAGTAATCTAGTATATGAGGTAAGCTGGGCACCGTTGTGCCCATCCCCTGAGCCTGGCTCCAGGAGCAGTATCTTTTCAACTTTTCTGAATAGGATTTTCTAGTACTAGGCCTCCTTGCCTCAAGAATGACATCCAGCACCTGCTTACTGAGGGTTGCTGGAGGTGAGGTCAGGGAATTAGCCAGGCAGCAAGGTTCAGGGTTTGAAGCTGAGGGTGTAGAATCTAGCCTGCCTGCTGGGACAGCAGGGAAGTGGTCTGAGGCAGGTGCCAAGGTTGTAGCACTGTCAGACTACGCAAAAGGGGGTACCAGTGCTGGCGTGGCCAGTCTGGTGCAATCAGTATTGTCCTTGGCTTGTCCTGTTTGATCTTTAGTATTACCTTAGAGAGGAGAGGCAGCGGGAAAAGGCATAAACTGAGAGGCTTTCCCAGGTAAAGGACAGGGCATCCACTTTTCAAGCTTGACTGTGGGGAGTTCTGGTGCAGAATTTGTTCAATTGGTAGTTCTGAGGGGGGGGGGGCAAACAGGTCTACCTCTGGAGTCCCCCATTTATTCCTCAAGAGCTTGAATATTTTGGGTTCCAGTTTCCACTCGTGTGGGTCCATAAGATTTCTGCTTAAGTCGTCTGCCAGTGAATTTAGTTTGCCTGGTAGCTCAAGGCTGTGTTCCACAAAGCCATTGCTAGTCTTCAGAGTGGGTAGGAATGGGTTCCCCCCTGCTTATGTACCACATAACTGTGGTGTTGTCTGTCTTTACCAATAGTTGTCCTGGAATAATAAAGTCTCAGAAGGCTGTCAGGGCATTCTGTACAGCTAACATTTCTTTTTGATTGATATACAGGTGCTTCTGTTTTGGGTTCCATTTGCCCTGAATGCACTGCCCTGCCATGTGAGCCCCCCCCCCCCCTGCATAGTCTGAAGCATCTGTTGTTAGGGTTTGGGCGACAGAGGGTAGAGTGAAAGGTAGACCCTTGTTGTGGTTGCAGGCCTCTGCCCACCAAAGAAACTCTGCCCTTAGAAAAGGGATAACAGGAATCATTGTTTCCAGGTCTTGAGAATGTTGACAGCATAGGCTTTTTAGATACCATTGAAGTTTCCTCATACGCAGTCTTGCATATGGAATTAACAGAATGCAAGAGGCCATGAACCCCAGGGCTTGCAGGATTTTCCTTGCAGATAGCTGGGTTTTTGTGACCAGTAGTCTAAAGTAGGTTGTCAAATGAACTTGTTTCTCTGGAGTGAGGAATGCCATCTGGGAAGTTGTATTCAAGCCTGCTCCCAGGAATACAATCTGTTGGCAGGGGAATAGCAAGTCCTAACTCACTGCCTGAATCAGGCAATCTTCCAAATATGGGTAAATCTGAATATTTCTCTGCCTGCAAAATGCAATGGCAGGAGCTAGGCACTTTGTAAATACCCTGGGCGCAGTAGATAAGCCAAAGGGCAGAGTAGAGAACTGATAGTGCATGGAGCCTGCCCTGAACTGAAGGAATTTTCTGCAGGATTCTCTTACTGGGATGTGCAGGTAAGCTTCTTTTAAGTCTAGAGCTGCCTGCCAGGCATCCTTGGCTAGCATAGGAAGAAGCTGCTGAAGAGTTAGCATTTTGAATTCTGGAACCACCAGAAAGGTGTTGAGAATAGAATGGTCCAGGATAGGATGTCAGGAGTTTTCTTTTCTGGAAACCAGGAACAGTCTTGAATAAAACCTTGTCCCCTTTGTTCTGCTGGAACAGGTTGAAAAGCCCGGCTACTGAGGAGGGGGGGAGAGAGAGAGAGAGAGAGAGAGAGCACTTGTTTTTGAGCCTCCGCCCACTGGTTTGGGGGGAAGGTCTGGCCATCCACTTGGGGTTGGGAGTGAGTGGAAGTGGAATCTGTATCCTAGGGAAACTAGGTTTAAAACCCATTTGTCTTGGGTAAGGAGTTCTCAGTTTTTTTGCATGCAGGGTAAGCTTTCCTCCTAAGGGAGCAAGTAGTTGAGCAAGGCTTGGTAGGGGTAAGGATAAGTCATTATGCCATTTTTCCATAGGGGAGGCTTACTACTCCCTGCTCTGGAAGTGGCCACCCATTGCTTAGATCTGTGCATTGCCTGAGATTGAAATCTTGGTGGTCTGCTGCTCCTGGGTTTGGACTGAGAAGGCCTGGAAGGGACTGGAAAGGACAAGTTCTTTGAAGGCCAATGCCTACTGAATCTAGGTGGCTGTACTTGTAAGAAATCTTTAACAGTTTGGATAGATTTATTTTTTTCCTCAATCATTTTGAGGACAACTTCCGCTTTGTTGTCACAAAGGTGCTCTTGGTGCAAGGGTGCATCCAGTAATTTAGCTTTAACTTGAGCTGGCAAGTTTTGTTCCTTAAGCCAAGCACGCCTTCTAAGTACAGACCCAGTGACAGTAGCCCTGCAAGATGCTTCTAAAGCATTAAAACCATATTGCAAAGTTATGTTTACCTACTTGGTCAGCAGAATGCATTAACTCTTTTAAATCTTTGTGCTTAACACAGTCAGGAATCAACATAATTTTCTGTTTAAGCCCATAATATGCTGCTGATACTTTAACATATGAAACTGGCAATTTAAAGCCCTAATGGCCAAAGTGGCAGAAGTATATACCTTCTTACCCCATCTGTCTAAAGCTCTAGAATCCCTATCAGACGGGGTAGGATTTTTGGCAGTAGTAGCCTTAATGCCTTTTGGTCCTTGGGAAATGGTCTCTGGATCAGCAGTAGGATTCTTGAAAAGGAATTTGACAGAGTCAGGTACTCTGTAGTACCTGTCAGTTTCTTGGGAGCTGGAGGCAAAGAGTCTGGGTAAGGCTGGATTCCAATAAAACATCATCTACAATCTCCAGAACAGGAGGGATAGCTAGAGGCCTGTGTTGAGGCAGGTTTAAAAATTCCCCAAGTCTCTTTTTGGATTGAGAATAGTCCTGGCTTTCCCAGCGGAAATGCTCCCTAAGGGTATGCAAGGTTTCACCAAAAGAAAAATCTTCTGGAAGGGAAGCAGAGGGAATGGAATCCTCTGCATCAGAGTCCTCATAAGTAGATAAGGGTAAATCCTAGTAGTCAGAAGAAACAGAGATATCAGATTCCTGATCAGAAGAATCAGAAAGAAAATCAGTTCCAGGTCTCAGAGGGGGAAGGCTGGCTTCCCCTAATTAAGGTAATAAGGTCTTCAGCCATTCTACTCATTTGTTTTTGAGGCATATGGGCCTGAGAATGCGCTTTGGTCATTGTTTTTTGAGGCTTAGTGCGAGCTTTAGGCCTGAGGAATTCAGTACTTTTAGCTTGAAACAAAGTCGTCGGTCTGAAATGAAAATCGGTAGGCCTGAATAACACCCTTAGAAGCTGGTGCCTGCACAGCGGCGCTGAACTCATCCAAGGTAGAGACATCTGCAGTTTCCATAGTCGAAGAAGCATCTCGTGGCATACCGGACTCCGAATGGGTCTCAGTAGAGGCCTGCGAATCTGTAGTAGCTGGTATCAGGGGCTGCGAAAGCGCCTCACTGAGTACCAGGAGACTGGCGACTAGCTTATTGGAAGCGTCGGCGGCGGTTTTGGACCTATGCGGTCTGTCTCTGTCTTTATCCTAGCGTTTTTTCAGGAGATCGGTAGTCGGATGGCTTAACAAAGCCATTTTGGAGTAGGGAGATCGAGAATGAAAGTATTTACAAAAATTGCCTGACGACGAATAGTTAGGGCATTGAACAAGGCACAAAACAGACAGTGAGGAACGTCATGGTCAGGGCCTAAACAGGTGACGCAGTAAGAATGAAAATCTCTATGAGGTATTTGCTTTCCACAGGCAAGACAATTGTTAATTTTTTCTGACATTGGTTAGAGCAAGAAAAAAGGATCCCAATGGGGTACTTATCTTTTTGAAGACTTCAGGTCTGAAACTCGAAAAAGAAAATTTCAGGTATCGGCCAACCAACACTTGCGAACTGCTTCTGCTTCGGGCACTGCACAGTAAGAAAGACTGATGTAATGGCGTCGGCTGCATGTTTTATACCCCTGATGACATGGAAGAAGCGACAGCATCCGACGCATAAATCCAAAGATTCTAGTACTCAGGCTGGCTGACGGCTACCTGCAGGCAGATAACCCAAATGTGATTACCAACAGTGTAACACAAAGAACATCCAGATGATAGGACCTCTTCATCTTCTTCCTGGGGGACAGAGAGGCAGTGGTGATAGCCCGTGAAACTTTGGTCTTTTTCTTTGGCGGTTCTATCGGATCAGCCGATTACAGATCCATCCTAAGGGCTAGTTTTTTTAAGTCGTTGATTTTCTCAATACAGGTTAAGGGCAGCCAAGCGGCTTCTAAGGGTTTCAGAGACGAAAGACTGGCAGATGGCAAATGAAGTATGGTCGTGTTCCCAGCCAAGACAGAAGACACAATGGTCGTGGGTGTCTTTATGTGGAATTTGACGTCCGCATCAACATTTACCTTTCTTAGTTTACATCAGTTAAAGTAAAGGCAGCTAACCAAGCTTCAAGCAACAAAATAAATAAGAAATCCCCAACAAGGTACTTAGCTTTAAACGTCTTGATTGAGAAGAGCAAGTGCTCAATCTTACGTTCGACTGCGGCAGAAAAGTTCTGAGATCTGTGCATGCAGACGTCATATTTAAGGTCCCTGGTTTATGGCCCCATGTGTGACGTCCCATGCACCTGCAGCAACCAGGCTGAAAGCTTTTGTATTGGAGCCAACTTTTGGGTTGCATGAAGTGGAGAATCTCACAGTATAAATACTGCAACACGAGAATAGAAGGACATTGTTCCAAACTTCAGTTCAAGCTACAGCAACAGAGACTTAGCAGACAACACACAAGGGTTTCTCCTAACACAATGGAGAAGCACCAGAGGATACTTAAACATGCTTCTGTGCTGACTAAAAAAAGCCTTCTTCTCTTGGAAAGAGACTAAAGGGAACAGAAACAGCTCTCCACCAAGGAGACCTATTTCTTATTAAGGTCATCTAGCTCAGCCTGACAGGTTTGGCCAAAGAAGTGCTACAACTTTGAAGGGAGCACCCAGAGCACAGCAGATAAAGTCAGATCTTGAAAACGATGGCATCAGCCATACTCTTTTGTGCAGGAACATGTACAAAACTGCATCTGCACAGTATACATTACAGTGGAGAACCTGAAGACCCATCTGAAAAGCTGGAGATAGAATATGTGAAACAGTCTACAACTAGAAATTCCTCAAGGTTTACAAGTGCAGACCTTACCAACAAGGTCTGGGATTTAGAAAGATGAAATACAGAATGCAGGGCCCTAAGCTTTACTGTACCTGATGAGTACACACACTAGCCATACCTGTCCAAAGCACTAAGTCCAATTTCAGGTAGCATAGAAGAAACCCAGCTGTGGTCCACAGGATCACTGGCAGCCCATAAACAGGATGCTTTAACATTAAATTACATACATGAACATGACATGTGTCCAGTGGACTTTCCCGGTTAACAAATGTAAAATAAATAAATAATAAATAAATAAAATGTCAAAATGACAAAGTGACTACTGTCTTACACTAGATATTGACCCTCTTAAGGATTGCAGTATCAAAAGTGATGAGTCTCAAAGTTTCCAAAACAGCATTATGAGAGGCTCAGCCAGGAGGGGGGGGGGCCCGCGGGGGCACAGAAAAATCTCCAAAAAAAGGCACACGCAGTATAACTCAAGAAACTGGCAGTCACTATACTTCCCCATCTTAGTGCTAAGAACTTCACTACCAGAAGGTTCCCAAGAAAAGGGGGGAGGGAGACCCAACATCCTTCAACAACATTGAGCAAGGGGCACTGCACAAGCTTGTGCCAATGCAAGATGAACAGGTAGTGGGTGTCAAGCAGATCACTGCCCAAATGCAATGGGCAGACATCCTCACCAGACCTATATCTAGTATTTTTTATCAACAAGCCCACAACAACCACCGACCAAGAAACAAAGCCTCTGACATCCTGCTTTTCAAACACAAATTCTGGTATGGGCCTGTCTGACAGATCCTCCTCAACCAAGGAAGGCTAACCCTGATGGGCCTTGGGGTTCCGTCAACAAGCAGTACTGTCCTAACTATTCTGATCTACCTGAACAAGCTCACGTAAATGAGCCAATCTTCAGTTCAGCAAGGACCAGGAGGCCATGGAAAAATAATACATGGACTTACTTTAGGAGGGTTAGATTTGCCTAAGGAAGATGAGACACTGACCAGTCAAGAACTCTAGCTTTTCCTTCCCACCACTGCACCAGTCCCACTTAGAAGCTTCCTTTTGCCAACCAATGCAGGCTCCATACAAACACAAACAACTTGAAGGAAAAAAGCATGGGAACAGAATGATGTCAGCAAGGACCGAGATATGAAATATGCAGGGGCAAAGATTCAGCGGGCACAGTGGAAAAATCCACTTAGGCAGTCAACCTACTACATCAAATATATACACACCCAATCCAGAAAGTAGGAACTTCAAGCAAAACAGAAGCAAAATTCATTCTGATCAGCAAAAAAAGATAACCACAAGACGACCCTACAAAGAGGGTTACCAATATTAGAGAGAAATACATATGGCTTGCCCTTTCTTTCCACTGAGAACATTTTTATCAAATAATTTTAATCAGTTTAGCCATATCAGTGTCATGATACAATTTCATTGCAAGTTCTTTCCAAATCAATAATGTCAGAAACTCAAAGGAATCAACACAAATTGTCTTTACTTCAAGTAAGGAATAACTGAGAATTTCCAATTCATTTTCTCAGCTTTCGCAGTTTTCTCCCATCAAAATCTACAAATATTTAAAATTACACACCATTCTCTGATACCATTTTTTATACAAACAGTAGGGAAAGTCTGGAAAGTGCAGTGGTGCAGCAGTAGTGTTGACACTTCACAGCAAGACATTCTCTGGTTCGATTCCTGGCTGGAGTGCCTTCTGTGCGGGGTCTGCATGCCCTCCTGCACTCGTATGGGTTTCCTTCGGGTACTCCGGTTACCTCCCACGTTACAAAGACGTACGTCTGGAGCATTTCTCCCTGGGCCTCTGCTGAAAATTGGTTTCATTCCAAATTGGACTTTCCCGGTAAACAAATGCAAAATAAATAAAAAAATATACAAATAAAATACAAGATTCGTTTTACTTTTTGCTTTAAAACTTTCTTTGTGAACTACTCTTCAAATACTGAAGACTAGTTCACACTGGAATCCCTCCTTCCAAGTAAACTGCCACCCCTCACATCCCACAGAGCCATTAGTAATGAGAAGGAAACGTACTACAGGCCAGGCATACAAAAAATATACAGTTAAAAAAAATAACTTGTACCAACAGAAACATCATCATCATTTGTTTTAACAAATGACACAAACTTCTCTTAAGGAATTATGTGGCCAAATGATTTGTCATAATCCCACCCTCCTTAAGGTCATGACAGGAAGGAATAGCTGACGTGTGAGTGTAGAATGACCGAGGCCTATAAATCGTACAGGTGTCTGAGTCAGGGCACATACATCTAAAAACTGGCTGACTGGACTGGGGCAGTTCAGGGGACAATGCATTGCTCAAACACAGTACTATGACTGAGGGAGAGCATCTCAATAATTTCTGACAACCTAGCCAAGAAATTCAGCAGGATAAGTGGGGGGTCTTAATGAAAGAGCCAGGTCCTAATGTAAGAGCCAGGTCCTAATGTAACTTCACTGGCTAATACCAGAAGAGCTCCCTCTACTACTAGGGACCTGAGAGTCTAAAACCAAATGTTCTTGGCTATGAGGTGCAGCCAAATGGTTTCCTTCTCTGAATTTTGCTTTAAAGCAAGGAACCAGACAAAATGGAAGAAAAATGGAGGAACTTCTTTACCAAGGAATGGTGAATACATCGCCATGAACTGTCCCCTTGCCCTAATGCACAAGGCTCACTTGAAGGATGAGGAGACTTGCCCATCAATCCAGGGTCAATGGCAGAGGTCTGATGCCAGAAAATCTTTTGAAAGTGATGACTTCAAAGCCACTGGCACTTAACATTCTACTGCAACACACACACATCCTTAGCTCTGCAAATCCCATCAAGTCTAGAAAGTAAAAGAGAGTTTGAACATGAAACCACTAATGTGTCCTTACCCAACTTAAGTGCTACCAAACATTCTTTCAGTGGACTTTCAGAACTTAGTTGCTCAAGCAGGTGAAATACGTGAAGCTCGAGCTCCTGCAAAGCTCCAGTAAACACTGACAACAACTTGGTAAATACAATGGATGCAGAAGAAAGCCCAACAGCAACTCTACATACTGAATTTGGTAAGAGGTGCCCACCCAGAGTGAAGCACAGGATCCTGATGTGCAGATCTAGACAGCAATTTGCTAGAACACAGACATGTCTAAAGCTACCATACATGAATCATACAACAGCAGAGAGACGACTGGGGAGATTGATCACCCAGAACTTATTAGTTGTAATAAGGGAAACCACTGATGTCCAAGATGGCAGGAATTCAAACCTTCTGACCCCTTCAGAAACAGAAAGAGGTGGAAACTGGATGTTTAGTCTAGAGCTGAAGGAACAGCTAAAGCCAGTTTGAGGAAGACAGCCTAGACCTGTCCAAAGAATTAAATGGAGGTGGCTTGGACACCTTGCAGAACCTTTTATGGGGAAAGGCCCACCAGTTCTACAATAGGGTCCTCCACTACCACAAAAATAACATCGATAAATTTACAATGCCTCCAACAGAAGCTGGAAAAACTCTTGAGAAATACTGTCCAACCGTAGGGTGTAGAGTCATCTTCAAGGATGACATGGCTGGTATCAATATAAACAGCAAGACTGTATATAACAATAAAGAAGCATTTCTTCTTTGTGTGTGTGTTTTATCTACTTTTTAAACAACTTTATTAAATCACAATTTGCATAAAGACACGGGTATGCATAAAGTAAAAGAAATTAAAACTACAGTGACATTTTCAATATTCCCAGGCAGTATACATACAGTGGATATAAAAAGTATACACACCCCTGTTAAAATTCCAGGTTTTTGTGATAAAAAAAAATGAGACCAGAATAAATCATTTCAAAACCTTTCCCCCCTTTAATGTGACCTATAACTGGTACAATTCAGTTGAAAAACAAACAAATATGTTAGGGGAAAAATATAAAAAGTACAATACGCTGGTTGCATAAGTGTGCATACATTTAAACTAATACTTTGTTCTGGGTGCACACCCTTAAACTAATACTTTGTTGAACACATTTTGAATGAATTACAGCATTCATTCTTCTTGGGTACATACCAGCCATGAATTAAAGAGACTCTGATTAATCCCAAATGAAGTTCAGCTGTCCTAGTAGGATTTTCCTGACCATTTACTCAGTTGTCTGCTATAGCAAAAGCCATGCTTCACAGAAAGTTTACAAAGCATCAAAGGGATCTCATTGTCGATAGGTATCAGTCGGGAGAAGGGTACAAAATTTCCACACCATTGGCTATACCATGGAACACAGTGAAGACAGTCATCAAAAAGTGGAGAAAATCTGGGAAAACAGTGACGTTGCAAAGAAAGTACAGTTGTGTACACTTAACATAAATGTAGATGTTCGAGTGTACTCACTGTTGCAGTCATCACACTTGGGGTTATCTGCCTACAGGTAGCCCGAATACCAGAGTCTTGGGATTTATGCATCGGATGCTGTTACCTCTTCCATGACGTCAGGTCGTCAGGGGTATAAAACAGGCAGCCGACTCCATTGCATCAGTTTCTCTTGCCCCAGATGTCAGGAGCCCCCAAATAGGAAGCAATCACATGGTGTGGAACACCTCCAGTAGAAAGTAAATACCATTGCCATAAGATATGGCCAAAAAAGAGGATAGGTAGAAAGTACAGGAAAGACAGGGGGCTGGAGGGAGGGTAACCAGGACTGCAACAGTGAATACACTCGAACATTTACATTTATGGTAAGTGTACACAACTGTACCATGTTCTTCGTGTTTCACTGTTGCAGTCATCACACTTGAGTTGATTCCCAAAGCTGAGGAAGGGTGGAGGCAGTCTAAGTATTACAGCTGGCTAGCAGGCCTTGTAAGACTGCTGTGGCTAATCCAGCTCTGGATTTAGAAAAGATAGGTAAGTGGTAATGCTTGGTGAAGGTGTGTACAGAACTCCAGGATGCAGCTTTCAGGATGTCCCTGGGAGGGACTCCCCTGAGAAATGCTGTAGAGGTTGAGGTAGCCCTAATGGAATGAAGTCTGATCCCCTGTGGGGTAGGTTTTCCATGGTGTTTGTAGCAGAAATGGATGCAGTGTGCTTCCCATTTAGAAATGGTTTGCTTTGAAGTGGCCTTGCCTTCTGCCCCTGTAGCAAAGCTGACTAGCAACTGGTTAGATTTTCTGAAAGGTTTAGTCTTGTCAAGGTAGAACCTGAGCTGTCTGTGCACGTCCAAGGAGTGCAGCATCCTTTCCCCTTTATTCTGAAGATTAGGAAAAAAGGTTGGTAAATAGATGGATTGGTTTAAAGCCACACTGGATACCACCTTGGGCATAAATGATGGGCTAGTCCTGAGGGAAACCCTGTCCGCATGGAAGATAATGAAGGGTTCCACAGCCATAAAGGCCTGTAACTCAGACACTCTTCTTGCTGAAGTGATAGCTAGACGTAAGGCTGTTTTCCAAGAGAGGAATGTTAACTCTGCTGTAGCAGCAGGCTCAAAAGGGGGGAGTGTGAGCTTCACTAGTACAAAGTTAAGGTCCCAGGCAGGAGTGGGAGCTCTCCTTGAGGGATCTTAAATTGTTAGCTCCTCTCAGGAACTGTTTGATCAGAGGGTGAGAGAAGAGGGGTGGGTTCAGTATTGTAATGAGCTGAGATGGCAGAGGCATGAATCTTAATTGATGAGAAGGATAGGCCTTTGTGGAGCAGCTCTGCTAGATAATCTAGGATTTGAGGTAAGGTGGGCACGGCTGTGTCCTTTCCTTGAGACTGGCTCCAAGAACAGTACCTTTTCCACTTTTTTTAATAGAATTTCCTAGTACTAGGCCTTCTGGTCTCAAGGATAACATCCAGCACCTGTTTGCTGAGGGTTGCTGGTGATGTATTCAGGGAATAAGCCAGGCTGCCAGGTTCAGGATTTGCGGCTGAGGATGAAAATCTGTCCCTCCTGCTGGGACAGCAGAGAGGGGGTCTGATGTAGGTGCCAGGGTGGCACTGCTATCAGACTGAGTAGGAGTGGGTACCAGTGCTGGCGTGGCCAGTCTGTTGCAATAAGGACTGTCCTTGGCCTGTCCTGTTTGATCTTGAGTAGTACTTTTGAAAGGAGGGGCAGAGGGGGAAATGCATAGATTGAGAGGTTTTCCCATGTAAAGGATAGGGCCATCCACTTTCCATGCTTGGCTGGGGAAATTCTGTTGCAAAATTTGCTTAGTTGATGGTTTTGGGGGAAGCAAATAGGTCCACTTCTGGTGTCCCCCACCTGTGTATTAGAAGTATGAATGAGTTGGGTTCCAGTTTCCACTCGTGGGTCCATTAGATTTCTGCTTAAGTCGTCTGCCAGTGAATTTTGTTTGCCTGGCAGGAATTGAGCTTGCAGGTGCACTTGATAGCTCAAGGCTGTATTCCACAGAGCCATGGTTAACCTGCAGAATGGGTAGGACTGAGTCCACCCCCTGCTTGTTTATGTATCACATAACTGTGGTGTTGTCTGTCTTTATCAAGAGTTGTCCTGGCAGGATAAGGTATTTGAAGGCTGTCAGTGCATTCTGGACAGCTAACATTTCTTTTCGATTGATATGCAGGTGAATTTGTCCTCGGCTCCATTTCCCTTGAGTGCATTTGCCTGCCATGTGAGCCCCCCATGCATAATCTGATGCGTCTGTTGTCAGGGTTTGGGCGGCGGGGGGTTGAGTGAAAGGGAGTCCCTTGTTGTGGTTGCAAGCCTCTGCCCATCAAAGGAAATCTGCCCTTAGGCAAGGAATGATAGGAATTACTGTTTGCAGTCCAGAGAATGTTGACACCAGAGACTTTTCGAGTACCACTGAAGTTTTCTCATATACAGTTTTGCATATGGAATTAGTAGAATGCATGAGGAAATGAACCCTAGGGCTTGCAGTATTTTTCTTGCAGATAGCTGGGTTTGGGTGGCCAGTAGTTTAAAGTAATTTGTCAAATAAACCTGCTTTTCTGGAGTGAGGAATGCCATCTGGGAAGTTGTGTTCAAGCTTGCTCCCAGGAATGCTATCTTTTGGCTGGGCACCAGATGTGACTTCTTTTTGTTGATGGAATACCCCAGAGAAGTTAGGAGTCGCTTTACAAACATCAGGTGCTGAAGTTGCAATTCCTGACTGTCCACCTGAATCAGGCAATCATCCAAGTATGGGTAAATTTGAATATTTCTCTGCCTGCAGTATGCAATGGCTGGAGCCAGGCACTTTGTGAAAACCCTGGGCGCAGTAGATAAGCCAAAGGGAAGTGCAGAGAACTGATCGTGCATACAGCATGCCCTGAAATGTAGATATTTCCTGCAAGATTCCCTTATGGAGATGTGCAGATAAGCTTTTTTTAAGTCAAGGGTGACTAGCCAGGAGTCCTTGGCTAGCATAAGAAGCAACTACTGGAGTGTAAGCATTTTGAATTTTGGTACCACCAGGAAGGAGCTGAGAGTTGACAGATCCAGAATAGGGTGCCAAGAGTTCTCTTTTCTGGGCACCAGGAACAGTCTGGAGTATAAACGTTGTCCCCTTTGCTCTGTTGCAACAGGTTGAATAGCTCTGATACTGAGGAAAGAAAGTACTTGCTTTTGGGCCTCTACCCACTGGTTTGGAGGAAGGTCTGGCAATCTGCTTGGGGTTGGCAGTGGGAGAAGTAGAATCTGTATCCCTGGAATACAATGTTTAAGACCCATCGGTCCTGGGTAATATACTCCCAGTTTTTTGCATGCAGGGCGAGTCTTCCCCGTAGGGGTGCAAGTACTTAGTCATGGCTGGGAAGGATGAAGGACAAGTCATTTTGAACTTTTTCCATAAGGGGGTAGCTTACCACTCCGTTTTTGAGGAGGGAGCACTCCATTGTTTAGAGCTGTGCATACCCTGAGACTGTAGTCTTTGTGGTCTGTTGCCCCTGGGTTTGGACTGAGAAAGTCAGGGAGGGACTGAAAAGGACCAATTTTTTAAAGGCCAATGCCTACTGAATCTAGGTGGCTGTACCTGTAACAAATCTTTAACAGTTTGCATAGATTCAGCTTTTTCCTCCATCTTTTTAAGAATTACTTCTGCTTTTGAGCCAAACAAACATTCTTGGTTTAATGGAAGATCTAGTAATTTTGCTTTGACATGGTCTGGCAAGATTTGTTCCTTCAGTCAAGCATGCCTTCTCAGAACAGACCCAGTGACAGCAGCCCTGCAAAATGCTTCTAAGGCATCAAAACCACACTGCAAAGTATGTTTACCAACTTGGTTTGCCGAATGCATCAACTCTTGTAAGTCTTTATTTTCTGCACAATCAGGAATCAACAACATTTTTTGTTTAATTAGTTCCATAATATGCTGCTGGTCAATTTAAAGCCCTGATGCCAAAAGTTGCAAAGATATATACCTTCTTAACCCATCTGTCTAAAAGCCATAGAATCCCTGCCCTAAGGGGTAGGGTTTTGAGCTGTAGTAGCCTGAATACCTTTAGGTCCCTGGGAAATGGTCTCTGGATCCATAGTGGGATTTTTAAAGAGAAATTTGTGAGAGTCAAGTACTCTGTAGTACCTGTCAGGCTTTCTAGGAGTTGGTGGTAAAGTATAAGGGGTACGACTGGATTCCATGAAGTCATCTACAATATCCAGGACATGGGGTATAGCTAGAGGCCTATGCCAAGGTAAGTCTAAAAATTCCAAGAGTCTCTTTTTGACTGTGGGTAGTCCTGGCATTCCCAGAGGAAATGCTCTCTTAGGGTATGTAAGGTTTCACCGAAAGAAAAGTCCTCTGGGGGTGAGGCAGAGGGAATGGAATCCTCTGCATCTGGGTCCTCATAGGTAGATAAGGGTATGTTCCTGGTAATCACAGGGGTCAAAGAGTCATCGGACTCATGGTCTGTAGAAGCAAAAGGAAATTCTTTGTCTTTCAGAGGGGCTGGCTTCACCTAATTAAAGTAATAAGGTCTTCAGTCAGTCTAAGCATTTGTTTCTGTGGCATAGGAGCTTGAGAATGCGCTATGGTCATCGGTTACCTAGGCGTAGTGCAAATTCTGGGCCTGAGAAATTCGGTAGTTTTAGTCATTAACGAAGTAGTCGGCTTAATACGAACATTGGAAGGTCTGAATGCACCCTCAGAAGCCGGTGCCTGCACAGCGGCTCTGGACCCATCCAAGGTAGAGACATCGGCAGGTTCCATAGTCGAAGAAGCATCTCGTGGCATACCAGACACCAAATGTGTCTCAGTAGAGGCCTGCAAATCTGTAGAAGCGGGTAACAGGGGCCGCAAAAGCGCCTCACTGAGTACCGGCGGACTGGCGACTAGCTTAACGGAAGCATCGTCGGCAGTTTTGGACCTATGCAGTCTGTCTCTGTCTTTATCCTTGCATTTTTTTGGAAGATCGGTAGTCAGATGGCTTATCAAAGCAATTTCGGAATACGGTGAACGAGAGCGAAAGAATTTAGTGACAAAAATAGCCCAACGACGAATAGTTTGGGCATTGAACAAGGCATAAAACCGACAGCGATGGACATCGTCGTCTGGGCCTAATCAGGTGACGCAGTAAAAATGAAAATCTCTGTGAGGTATTTGCTTTCCACATGCAAGACAATTGTTAACTTTTTCTGACATCCTTTAGAACAAGACAAAAGGATCCCCAATGGGATTACTTAGCTTTAGAAGACTTCAGGTTTGAAACTCGAAAAATGGATATTTCAGGAAGCGGCCGACCAACACTTTTGAACTGCTTCTGCTTCGGGCTCTCGCATGGCAAGAAAAGCTGATGTAATGGCGTCGGCTGCATGTTTTATATCCCGGACGACCTGACGTCATGGAAGTGGCGACAGCATCCGACACAGAAATCCCAAGACTCTGGTATTCAGGCCAACTGAGGGGCTACCTCTAGGCAGATAACTCCAAGTGTGATGACTGCAACAGTGAAACATGAAGAACATCTGGACGTCCCTCCAAAATTGATGAAAAGACAAAACAAAAACTGGTCAGGAAGGCTGCCAAGAGACATACAGCAACACTTAAGGAGCTGCAGGAATTTGTGGCAAGTACTGGGTGTGTACTACATGTGACAACAATCTTCCATATTCTCCATGTCTGGACTATGGGTTAGGGTTGCAAGATGGAAGCCTTTTTTTACACAAAAAAAAATCCAGGCCTGGCTAAAATTTGCAAAACAATACTATCAAGTCTCCCAAAAGCATGTGAGAAAAGGTGTTATGGTCTCATGAGACAAAGGTTGAACTTTTTGGCCACAACTCCAAAAGGTACATTTGGCACAAAAACAACACTTCGCATCACCAAAAGAACACCATCCCCAGAGTGAAGCATGGTGATGGCAGTATCATGTTTTGGGATTGCTTTTCTTCAGCTGGAACTGGGGCTTTAGTCAAAGTGGAGGGAATTATGAACAGTTCCAAATACCAGTCACGTCTGCTAGAGAGCTGAAGATGAAGAGGAATTTCACCTTTCAACACGACAATGACCCCAATCATACATCCAGATCAACAAAAGAATGGCTTCAGCAGAAGAAATTTTAAGTTTTGGAATGGCCCAGCCAGAGCCCAGACCTAAATCCAACAGAAAATTTGTGGGGTGACCTGAAGATGGCTGAGCACAAGAGATGCCCTCACAATCTGACAGATTTGGAGTGCTTTTGCAAGAAAGAGTGGGCAAATATTGTCAAATCAAGATGTGCCATGCTGATAGACTCCTACCCAAGAAGACTGAATGCTATAATTAAATCAAAAGGTGCTTCAACAAAGTATTACTTTAAGGGTGTGCACAACAAAGTATTGGTTTAAGGGTGTGCACACACAACAAAGTATTACTTTAAGGGTGTGCACACTTAGGCATCCAGTGTACTGTACGTTTTTTTTTATATACCCCCCCCCCCCCCTAAACAGATTTGTTTGTTTTTCAACTGAATTGTACAGATTATGGGTCACATTAAAGGTGGGAAAAGTTTTGTAATGATTTATTGTAGTCTCATTTTTTAAAAACCTGGCATTTTAACAGGGGTGTGTACACTTTTTATACCCACTGTACATTTTCTTTTTAATAATTCACTTCAACAATACATAAATTGCACAGTTCCTACATCCCTTGCACCTCATTCCTCCTCCTGACCACTATTTTGCATGCATTAACAAGGAGTATTTATTGGATATAAGGAAGCTGCTGCTTCTCTTCTTGGCATACCAGCTAGGCTTGGAAGAATAAAAGGAGAGATGAAGGAAGCAAGAATAGGGTACAGAGATATTACTCCTCAGTGAGGAGTGTCTGCCTTCTCTTCAAATGGCCATCCACTAGATCATCCCGTTGAAGCCAGGCTGGTTAGTGCACCCCCCCACAGTGGTGAAGCTGTTAACGTTGTCACCTCACAGCAAGAGGTTCTCCAGTTCAACTCTCACTGTTGTGTGGAGTCTGCATGTCCTCCCTGTGGTCATGTGCGTTTCCTCCAGGTGCTCCAGTTTCCTCCCACATTCCAAAGACATACAGCAGGTGACTGGGACACACTAAATTGGCCATAGGTGCGAGTGAGTGGTAGAGATGAACTACCAAGGCAGGGCTGGCCACCCAGCAGTGTAAACCTTGGCTTGAGATGATTGTCACTGTTGAAGTGACACCCCGACCCCTTGTGCAAAATGGGAAAAAGGGGTTGAGGATGGATAGATTTCAATGGATGGATAGATTTCAATGGAAGGCCAGAAAGGGCTGCCCAAGACTCCCCTGAAGGGAGGACAATTTCAGCCATTCCAGACTAACTGGCACATGCAAGTGCTTACCATCTCAGCCACTCCATCAGCAAAGTCTAAACTCCAGCTCTCCTCAAGAAGTCTACCTTCACCTCCTTTTCCTTGAGCACACATTCAGGTAGGGAGGAAAGTTCTTCTACTGACAAATCCAGCTGGGAGGACTGGCATCTGGTAAGGTGAAACACAGAACTAATGTGGCAGAAAAGAATTTTCTCCTGTACACCCCTTCTCCAAGATTTTTAGCAACTTGTCTGGTGGTGACGTGGCCAAGTACAGAGTTCTCTGAATTTTAAGTGAGAAGAGATCACACAGGAATCAGCACGACAATGCTTTGGCAGGATCTTACTATATGGCTGAGGATTTTAAAAAAGCATCCACACCTTCAAGGGAGCCAGAGTAGTACAGTTCAGGTGTTTCAAAACTGCAAAAAGGATATCCTTAATGACTAATTCCAAAGTAGGAACATGATCTAATGTCTCTCTCTTTCCATTCTTCTTCTTCAGAAACATAGGACAGTTTCTGGAAGGGGGGGGGGGGGATAACAACCATAGACCAGTCCACAAAGGACTTCATGACCTTCAACAGTTCTCCAAAAGTTGCACAGAGACAGAAATACATGACTAGGATGGCCCTTGTAACCAGAGTACAGTACAGGTTAGGAGGATGGGTGTGCCCATCCTGGGGTGGAAAGAATGCACAGTCCAAGGCGTACATATAAATGGCCTGATTTCCTTAGTGAAGGCTTGAGTAACAACTACATTCTGCCTCATGTAGGTGAGAAAGGATGCCCTGCAAACATAAGCCCCTTGTGGATGTAAGGGATGGTTTAATGTTGATTCTCACTGCATGCTCCATCTACAGGTTGTCAAATGGAAGGGCACTGGAGGTCAGGGCTAATACAAGGGGGAAAAATAGAGCCATCTCTGATGACTGACATAATGATGACCTTTCACGGTCAAATCTCACTACCACTAAAGTGGGAATGTATAAGTTGACTAACCAGAAGGCAGTTGATAATCTACAGGAAACAGTGGCAAAGAGGTTAAAAAAATAGATTTATCTAAAGGTGTAGTGCATTAGTAACAAACTGTAATATGGGAAGGACTCATCCTTGTCCATCTTGAAAATAAATTACCATGATCTCTCAGACTGTCTTGGAGGTAATATGACTCTGGGCCCTCAAACTCTTCAGAAAAAATAAGAGGAGGGAAATTCTACAGTCTTATACCTACTGCAGCACAAGTTCATGCATGTAAGATATCTGTGGAGAGCAAAATGTGATGAATACTCACCAGTTGTCAGGTGACTGAGTCAATGCTTGAGCGCATGCCTGGTAAAGACTGTGGAAAGACCAGAAAGGCTGGTGCTGGCATCATACCATGTTCTTAAAGGTGCAAATCAATACCTCTCTGGAAAAGACCAACCAAACTTATAACATTAACTTAGAGGAGGCCTGGCCTTAAACTCTAGATTGGAAAGACCCTATTCTACCTGGCCCACTGAACCCTGCTGGTCTGAGGTGGGGTAGATGAACTTTAGTTTTTTTCTGGACCATGCCCTTATCAACCACCCAGCTGACAGTTCTACACTCCTGCCCATCAAACAGCTGATGATGTTACGGCCATTATACAGGCAGCCATCACTGGACTTTTTTCCATGCTTTTTGCCCCAGTGACTGACAATCCTCAAGTTCTATGGATCTCTAAAGCGGCCATCATATAGGCAGCCATAAGGGAAACCTGTGCCCTCACAAACATTCTAGCAATAGGATTTTTTTTTAAAAATGTCCTGGCCCCTCCCCTCACATAGTGACACAGCCCCTCAAGTAACAATGCCCTTTTGCAAATGGGTAGCTCCCATTTGATCTCTGGTCTGTACTAGGGATTCAAGAATAGGAGATGTACCATCAAGCTGAGCTCCTCAACTACCCTACTAGTTTCAGGCCAGTAGACACTGTCCCTTCACACCTCTTCCTAAACAGCCATGCCCATTCTGTGTCTGGATCGTTAAATGAACCCAGGCCAACTGAGTCACAAGTCATGGCTCAAGCGCTCTACACCATAAAGCCAAATAAACAGATGGAAATTTGGAAAGAAGAGTGTTAAGGCTCGAGTAACCATCAAGCCTTTGCCAAAAGATTCAGGAAACCATTACTTAGAATCAGACTGGACACTAGTATGATTGAGAAAGGGACAGCACCTACAATCTGGGATGCAGATGGTAGCTGGAAAGTGGCTCCATGGCAGAGTGGGATAAGGCTCTTACTGTGCTCCACATGACCCTTGTTTGATTAGCAGGATGAACTCTAGAGGAGCTACTGGGGGTTGACAAGAGATTGCTGTTGATGTTAGCTCACACGTCCTAGGAGGAGGGAGGCTGCCAAAGCTCACTGCAACAATACAGTGCACAAGCCTGGTGAGCTTCATGCTGCATAAGTGGTAAGCCGCTTACTGGAAGCACTCACGCACCTCCCAAGGGCAGCTATTATAGAGTTGTCAAGGCTGCTGCAAGAGGCAAAAGTTATGGTACACTGCCCAGCAGCAGTATGACATTGCACCAGTCCCAGTCTCTTCACAGGCTCCTGACATAGGTCAGGTTGAGTAAAGAAGAGGCTAAGGTGGGTATAGTAGACCTGGTGAAAGCAGAAAGGAGCTGGAGGCAGCACATGGTTGGCTGCAGAGAAAGAAAAAAAAAAAGGGAGACAAGAAAGAATAGGAGATAGGTTGCACCTCCACCAGGTCCCATCACCCCCCCCCCCAAGCAATATAACTGATGCAAGTCTCATCTCTCACTAGTTAAAGGCAAGTATATAACATGGGGATGGCAAGGGTCTAAAGGGCAATTTCGGAAATAAACTGAACTGTCAGCAGACTTTCTCTAGATTTCTTCCAGTTTTTGGCAAAGATCTATGGGACCCTCCTGTTCAGTTACAGCTAGGTACTTTTGACAACTACCATAATCTGATGTGTGCAGGAAACGAAGTTGATGCACTTGCACAGCTTCAAGTCATGCTCCTCCCCAGGTGGAAAAAACATTTGCTGGTGCAGGTCTCACCTTGTTGCTTGGCATTTATGAGAAAATTTTAATGCTAAGTCACTGTAAGCAGAAGCTTAAGTCAGGACTGCGATCTGAAATGTTCAAGCAGCAGAAAAGAACAGTCACCCTCAGGGGCTAGGAATGCCCACGGCAGACAGCATCTTCTCACAGGATGGACATGCACCACCCCCAAAAACAGAATCCTGCAACAAACTGCTAAAATGGAAAGAAAAAGATTAACCCACATTTAGACTAATTAAGGAGGGTGCCAAACATTCACCATTAACAAAAAGATAAATCAACAAAGCAAGCAAAACACAACTCAACTAAAAAGAGAATGTGAAAATGTACCTGTCAAAATAGTCTCTATGTCTGGGATCTCTATCACCACCATACTGTTCATACAACCTCTTCCGTGGGGCACTGTTTGGTCTGTAGTTGGCAGAATTCCTACGTGGATCACCATGAGGTCGACGATCATCATAATGATAGTCTTTGTATCGCTGATCTCTCTGCTGATCATACTGGTGATGCCTATCTGGCCCCCACTGTTGGTTACCATAATTAAACTTCCGATCTCTTTGCCAGTCTCCTCTTTCTGCAGTTCAAACCAAAACCAGTTAATAAATCTTCGTAATAAATGCATAAAATGAAAATCAAATGCCTTGATTCCAAATTATCTTTTATCTGCAGTCATAGCCACTATGCACTACATACATTTGGACCTAAACAAATCAGACACAGCCGTGTATATGTTGTGCTGACAAGGGGCCTCTCTCTCTGTCCCCTGCCCCCAGACACTCCTCTATACCAAAATCACAGCTAAGGCTTTATAGCAGTTTCCTTAAAACATGCAAAAAATCTTCATTTTTAAATTACCTTAAGGTCAATCAAAAACAATCAAACATTAAACAGAGATTTCCTAGACCTAAGCAATGCAGCTAGTCCTAAAAACAAACTGAGTTATAAGGGAGTCCAGAAAGATTATGAGTAAATTTCTTGTTCTGAGACATTCCTTTTATTCTGCAATACATTAACCTTTGTCAACTCCTCTAAAAGGTCATGCTATATGTTGAGCCTCAGTAATTTTCTGTGGTCCAACTCTAAAATAAGGAACTGCTTATTTTCCTTGTGAAACTGGAATGCACAGGTAGGTATCATTGAGATCTTATCACCAATATCTCTCAAGTTGAGTGACATGTTTAGACAGATACATGCCAAAAAAAGAAGTTGTGTACCTACCATAATGTTACATGTTAGTTGTCTTCATCTCACCTTCTTTCTTGCTGGTTGGGATCGGAGGCGATCCTCGGCTCCGACTCTGCCATCTTCAATAGCTCGAGAGCTGTTTACTGGCTCGAGGCTACCCCTTATCCCATGATGCCTAGCAATATCTACCCAGATCTCGTTTGAAATAGCTAACTCCAGACATAGCAAGAGAAAAAAAATGGTCTAAAAACAAATAGGTTGACTATACCTGCCAAATATTCTAAGTCAGTGGAGGAAACAAACCAGAGAACACCCAGCCAGTGAAACAAGAACTCCTCTTGGTCCAATAGGACAGGGGGACGGAGGGTGGGACGCAAGAAAGAAGGCGAGATGAAGACAACTAAAATGGAACATTATGGTAGGTACATAACTTCTTTATGTTAAGTTGTCTGTCTCGCCTTCGTTCTTGCTGGTTGGGACAGCATCCCTAGCACCTAATATCCTGGGTGGTTCATTGGAACAGACTCTTCAGAACCGTGGAACCAAAGTCAGCTCTGCTCCTGGAGACCATATCCAGCTTGTAATGAGAAATAAAGGTATGAGGATTTGCCCACGTAGCAGCTGCACAGATAGAATCCATGGGCAACCCAGACTGGAAGTCTACAGAAGTTGCCAAGGCCCTAGTAGAATGACCTTTCTGTTTGATAGGTAACTCTTTGTTCCTTAACTGATAAATGAAGGCAACAGTGGCAGATAACCATCTAGATAAGGTCACCTTGGAAACTGGGAAACCTTGTTTGCCTAAGGCATAAGAAAGAAATAGTTGGTCTGACTTCCTTATTTCCTTGTTCTGTGGAGGTAAAAACATAACTGTCTATGAACGTCCAATTGGTGTAATTTGTACTCTGCCTTGTTGGTGAGATTAGGGAAAAACACAGGAAGGTCTATAGATTGGTTTAAATTACTTCCTGAGCAGACTTTAGGAAGAAAGGAAGGATTAGTCCTCAGAGCAACCCTGTCCTTATGAAAAACCAAGTATGGAGGGCGAACAAATAGTGCCTGAAGTTTGGAGACGCGTCTGGCTGAAGTAATAGCTACCAGAAAGAGCATCTTCCAAGATAAAAAGTTAATGGAGCAGGACGCTGCTGGTTCAAAAGGGGGCAGAATTAAGGAAGTTAGGACCAAATTAAGGTCCCAGGGAGGAGGGGGATCTCTCACTGGAGGCCTAAGGAGAGTCATCCCTCTCAAAAAGGCTTTACTGAGCTTATGAGACATAATGTTAGAATTTGACATCCCAACATGAAAGTTAGAAATGGCCACTAATTGAACCCTAATCGTAGCAGAAGTGGACCGGGAATGAAAACGTTGTGCTAGGAATTCTAGAATTTCGTGGACTGGGGCTGAAAAGGGATCTACGTTGCTAGCCTCTGCCCAACAAGAAAAACATTTCCATGTACTAGCATAAGTTTTCCTGGTTGTGGACTTGAGAGAGGAGACAATCTCACGTACAGTCGGGGAAATGCTGGGAAGCCTGGCTAAGGTTGAAAGTGGAGCAACCAAGCTGTGAGCTGGAGAGTTTGGAGGGATTGATGCAACCCACCTGATTGATGAATCAGTAGATCTGGAATCGGTTCCAGAGTCCAGGGCTGGTCGAAAAGGTAATGGTGCAGGAACGGGAACCATATCTGTCGAGGCCAGTAGGGGGCAATGAGGATCATTTTGTAACCCAACGATTTTGCTTTCTGTATGAGTTTCGGTATCAGGGGAAATGGAGGAAAGGCATAAAGAAGTCCCTGAGGCCAATCGTGGACTACAGCATCCCTGGGTATGTGACCTGGAAGCGGAAGAAGGGAGAAGTAGTTGCTACATTTGGTGTTGAAAGGGGTGGCAAAAAGATCGCAGCAAGGCTGTCCCCATTTGCAGAAAATAAGATCCGCAACTTCCTGATTCAGAGACCACTCATGAGGCATGAGGATAGCTCTGCTGAGCCTGTCTGCTATGACGTTGGACCTCCCAGGGATGTGCGTCGCAATCATAAATCTTTGGGAGGAAATCGCCCACTACCACAGTCTGAGTACTTCTCGACACAGGGGGTAGGATCTGGTTCCGCCCTGTTTGCTGATGTACCACACCACTGACATATTGTCTGTTTGAATAAGGGAGTCCTGAAGGGCTTGCAACGCTAAGAGCACGGCTCTCATTTCTAGGACGTTTATGTGCAGATGGTACTCGTGAGGTTGCCAAGTGCCTTGAACTGTCCTGCCCAGATAATGCACCCCCCACCCTATCAGGGAGGCATCTGTGGTCACTGTGGCTACCGGAGGGGGCTGAATGAAGGGTCTGCACTGAGTAACTAGTGGGGAGACCATCCACCATGAAAGGTGCCTTTTGTATGCTTCTGTAATCAGGATCATGTGAGACATGGGCAACTCTTGGAAAGACCACTGTGTGAACAGAAGCCACTGAAGGATCCTCATATGAAAGCGGGCCAGTGGGATTAGAAGAATGGCTGCTGCCATGGAACCCAGAGTTTGAAGGACGAACCTGACTTGGATCCTT
The DNA here is from genome assembly GCF_019279795.1 of Protopterus annectens. NCBI lineage: Eukaryota > Metazoa > Chordata > Ceratodontiformes > Protopteridae > Protopterus > Protopterus annectens. Next base: position 1,955,455,901 of record NC_056739.1, read on the forward strand.
TTGCTCTGCATTAGAATCTGTACTTGCTGACGAATTGTAGACACCCTTTCTAGCAGTAGCCTTGCAAACATGTTCCTTGTGTCTAAGTCTGCTGCTATGTAAGTGATAGATTGACAGGGCAACAAGGCAGATTTTTTGAAGTTTACTCTAATACCTAGCTGGGAGCAGATTGTGATTGTGCAGTCCCTGGCTTGTATGAGTTGATGCCTGGTAGTAGCAGTGAGGAGCCAGTCGTCTAGATATGGAAACAACTGGAATCCATGACGTCTCAGGTGAGCCTTGACCACTGACATACATTTGGTGAACACCCGGGGGGCTGTGGTGAGATCAAAGGGCAGAGCTCTGAACTTATAATGACTGGCTCCCAGCCGGAAGCGAAGAAATCTCCTGGAGTGCCTGTCCATTTTGATATGGTAGTACGTGTCCTGAAGATCTATCGAACACATCCAATTGTCCTGACCCAGAAAGGGTAGAATGGACTGTAGCTTGACCATCCGAAAATCTGTTCTTTGTACAGACCTGTTTAGTCTGCTGAGATCCAGAATCGGTCTCCAGTCCCCTGTCTTTTTTGGTACCAAAAAGAACCTTGAGTAAATTCCGGATCCATGCTGGTCTGCCGGGACTTCCTGGATGACTCTTTTTTCTAGCAGTTTTGAAACTTCTATTACTGCTTGGTCCTTCTACTTGGGTGGAACATCTGGAAGGGATTTCTTTGACGGTAAGGGGGGGTTAATGAAAGGGCATTTTGTAACCTCCAGATATAATGGACCGTAACCATCTGTCTTGCATTACATTTTGCCAGGCTTTTGGGTACAGTGAAAGTCTTCCCCCGACTGCCCCCAGAGGTGAGCAGCCGGGCAACCCTTCAGGGATGCTGAAAGGGCTTATCAGAGAAAGATTCTCTGTTGCCCTGGTTCTGCAGACCCCCTCTGCCACGAGGGTGGCATCTGTTATTATTGTTTCCCCCTCTGCCTCTGAAGGAAAAATCACTACACATGTGTCAGGCAAGGCTCCCTAGGATTTTCGGAACCACATCTTGCCACTCTTCTGACCTTTGGGGTAAGGTCTAGAGGGAGTGGAAAAATGGACTCCCACGGCACAGAGAGTCTTGCCTTCTTGCTCACACCTAGTCAAAGCGTCTTTCACCTGTGAACCAGAAAGAAAGGAACCATCAAAGGGGGTGTTGGTGAAGGATCCTCAAAAGGGTTCCGCAAAGTTACACAGCCGCATCCATTCATGCCTCCTAAGGGTCACACCCGTACCTGCGGCTCTACTCGCACCATTGGCTGCATAGGAAATGAGCCTCATTGGAGGAGTTACCTACAGAATTAAGCGTCGCCAGCTGGGAAGCTACTTTAGCTTGAGCTCCCTCAGCTGATGGATCTTGAAAGGCATCGCCGAGCTTTTTTAAAGAGATCCCTCTGAAGCCAGGTAAAATGACATAAGTAGTTAAGTGACCTCATAGAGAAGGTCGCTGAAGCGAACATTCGTTTTCCGTATCTGTCCATCATCCTAGACTCCTTGTTAGGAGGATGGACAGACGAAGAAGTCTCCGCTAACTCTTTTTTGGTGGCTGCTGCTACCACCATGGAATCAACAGGAACACTTTAGTAAGGAATTGCTTATCCTGGGGTGCTGTGATGAATTTACCAGGTCTCCTCGGTGTTGGTTCCACTGTATCCAGAGCTGACCAAGCCTTTCAAGCACCACTGCTAAAAGAGGATCAAAAGGCGGAGAAACCCAGGAGGTGGAAGGTCGGGAACCGAAAGCATCCAGAAATACAGACTCATCCTCGGTAGGGGCTAGGGGATTCCAGTTCTTCCTCTGCTTAAGCATTTCCAAGATGTCCAAGAAGGAAACATCTTCAGAGGGGGATCTTGGGGACCCTTCCGAATCATCTAAGTCTGTATCAGAAGTGACAGACTCTGGGGAGTCAATATGCTTCCTCTTGCACTTCTTCTTACGAGGGGGGCTCCTCTGAATGATCAGGGGAAGCCTCGGAAGAAGAGGAAACACCCAATGGGGTGTCCTGGAGCATCGGTTCCCTACGCTTGGGGTCTGGAGGAGGGGCAGAAGTTGGCACAGGGGGACGGAGCCGGTGGGGCTGATAGTGGAGCTGACTCAGGGGCCAGCACACTCCTCATGACATCGAAGGCATCCCTGCCACGATGCAGAGAAAGCTCCGGTCCCGAGGAAATAGGAATCTTTCTCCGCACCGAGGGAGACGGCTCCGAGGCCAATGTAGGAGCCGAGCTAACCTGCGCCGAAGCTCTGAGAGGGGGACTCGGAGCCGACGAGGGAGCCCCGGCGCCCAGATCCCTCGATGGACGGCACCACCGAGGGGATCGGAGCCGACGTCGGAACCGAAGGAGATAGTGTTATTGGAGCCGATGGTTCCACTACTCGAACCCCAACGAACTCTGGCTCCGAACTCATTGGACTCAGAGGAGGAACAACGAGAGAAGTGTATGGAGCCAACACCTGTTGAGGAGGGCTGGACAACATCATGGCCAGTGCCTGCGACTTTAGCCACCTACTGACCACTCTCTCCACATCATGATCCGACAGCCGAGAGGATCGAGAGGAGTGAGAGGATCGGTGACTACGTTCGCTCTGAAATAAAGGAGACCGAGGAGCCGAATGTACCAATTCTAGCGGAGGGGACCTCAGCCTCTTGTGGCTCCGAAGTCTCTGATGGAGCAGATGGGGAGATTGACTTGTCGGTACCAGCCGGAATAGAAGTGGAAGGTAAAATCTGAACCGAAGAGCTCCAAACTTGGAGCCGACAGCTTGGTGGGTTTAGGGGATTTCACAGGCTGAGAGCTCTTGGCCGGTGAATCCTGGGGTTTTAAAAGACCCCTAAGAATAAGCTTATTCTTACGCTCCTGCAGGACTCTTGGACTAAAGGCATGGCAGATAGAACAAGAGTCCTGCAGGTGCACAGCGCTTAAGCAATAGACGCAAGAAGTGTGCCCTTCTGTCAGAGATATTTTCTAACAGCATGAGTCACATGTCTTGAACCCAAAAACTTTGGATTCCTTTGACATCGTTAAAGAAGGAAAACAACAATTATAACAACTACCAGAAGCAATATACAGTCTACACAAAAAACACACTCTACTATAAGACTATAGCTGAAGGTTTTTTTTTTTGTTTTGTTTTTTTTTTTTTAAGTAAATAGGAAAGCCTCTAACTTAAATGCCTATGAGAAAGATAGAAGGAAAGCCTACCTGACGAGAAGAGGTAGGGGGAGGGGTGGGGGTGAACTCTCTAAGTTAAATGAGTTCTACAAGGAAAAGAAGGGATACTACCCACTAAACACTAACTATCACAACACAAGACTAACGTTAATAATAAAACACTAAAAGTGTTGAATTCTAGAGTAAGAAAGTTATACAAACAGCTTTATACGAGCCTGAGCCAGAAAAACGACATCTCACAGCTGAAGCGGCAAACGAGATCTGGGTAGCTATCGCTAGGCATCATAAGATAAGGGGTAGCCTTGAGCCAGTAAACAGCTCTCGAGCTATTGAAGATGGCAGCGTCGGAGCAAAAGATCGGCTCCGATCCCAACCAGCAAGAATGAAGGCGAGACAGACAACTTAACATGGTATATTGTATTCAACAACAGGTCTGATGAAATACAAGTAAAGGAGAATTAAGACTTCCTCGACTCTAGTGGAGACACCTTTGGAAATTAGATGGTGCAGTGATGCAGCAGTAGCGTGGTCACCTCACAGCAAGAGGTTCTCCAATTCAATTCTTGGCTGGGGCACCTTCTGTGCAGAGTCTGCATGTCCTCCCTGCATTTTTGTGGATTTCTTCCCATGTTACAAAGACATGCGTCTGCAGCATTTCTCCCCGGGCCTCCGCTGAAAATTGGCTTCATTCCAACTTGGACTTTCCCAGTAAACAAATGTTAAATAAATAAAAATAAATACAATTAGATGAACCAGATAAACGGCTTCCAAAAAATACAGCAGAGACATGATAATGAAACAATAAGGAATAATCAACAAGAGTGCCTAGATCCCTTACAAAAGTGTCTAATTACAGGGGTGTATCACCTACATAGCATGTTTAGCAAAATAACCTATGCTGCATTTTTCAGATTTAATTTCAGACCATTGTCCTTGCACCGATTATTAACATGGTCTAACCCATGCTGGAGCAACTGGAGTCACTGTAACATTGAGCAACAATTTATAGTCATCTGCAGACTCAGATCACCAAAAGCCAAGAGTGTTGGCTTGATGATCTAAGAAAGAGATGTCAAATACCACTGGTAGCCTTTTGCTTTCATAAGTGCCACATGCAACTCTTAACCACATGGGTTCTGTTAAGACAGCTATTTAACTATCCACCATAAACAAGGCTTTACCTTTAACATTTACATGTATGTCAATAATGCCTGCAAGGGGAACAGGGTAAAAGGCTTCAGCCAGGTTCAGGTATGCTGTATGTACCTTCATAATCTGTATCCACTGTCTTGGTTATTTTTCAAAGAAATTAATGAGGTTAAAGATGCAGGACTGTCCTCTAACAAGACAAATTGACGAGGGTCTGGGGTTAAGACAATTTTTTAAAGTCCAGACTAATGAAGTCTGCAATAACATGCTCCATAACTTTATGATAGTTACCAGGGCCACCTTTGTGGAAATGCATCAAAACTGATGTTTTCCAGACTCCTCAAGTCCAAGTATTTTTTTATAAGACTCCAAGACCTCCTAGGAGCCACACTTAAAGTGCTTCCTCATCATTATGTTTTGTGCCTCCAAATGCACAATTTCAATAGGGGAACCAGAAAAAACAATCTAATCCTCGTCTCTGACACAGCAAATGGGAGAGAAAATCTGCATGGATTATACCAGGCCTTCCTTGTCCATTTTGGAATCCAAAATATAAACGTGGAAGAAATGTCTTTCTTTCATTTTTAAGAAGCAGCAGTCCATGACACAGAAAATTAAGCAATTTACAGGCTTATCCTGTGTCAGGCTGTTGTCCATTCCTCTAAAAACCTACAGTAATCAAAAGGGACAGAAACTGGGGCTGATGTCAGCAGTATGGCTATCCAGCCTTCAGGTGCCATTCATATAACATTAAAAGCAGCCGCTTCATCCTCCTTATGAGGAGGGAAAGGGGACATGCTAACAGTGGTTGGACCCTATAAAGCCTTCTGCAGTACAGTGAATGGGATGTTGTGGAGAAGAACCCATCTAATGGGATAGCATGAATTAGTGAAGGGCAGACTTCTGTTCTGGGGACCTGGGAACATGCATCAAGCCCAAAGATCTCACTTGCTTCAACAGAGTACTGGCTACTCTTAGACATGCTTAAATTGTTGGTTACTCTAAGACATGCTTTCATTGTCTGTCTCTAAACAGATCAGGACAGACATGGATGCAATGAACACAGGCTGCAGGGAAAGAAATGGACAAGTCATTTACTGCCTCTCTGGATCAGGGCATACAAGCCATTTTCTAAACCTCTCTTGTCAGGAGATACTTTCTTTATAACAGCAACAGTGTTCCTTGTCATCACTAAGGCAGCCAATGCCTATGCCAATACCAAAAATGTTCTGTGCTAAGGGAACACAGTCCAGTTTTGGGCCCTCCAACCGAAAGAGAGGCAGTTTTAATGAAAGCAGCATAGTGCATGCAGGATGTGATCCTGTGACCCCCCCCCCCCCAAACAAAAAAAAAAAAAAAAGTGGTAGTTTTTTGAGGGGAAATTATCTTTTTCAAGCACATTTTTTTTTTTATACAGGGGATATCACAGACCTCAGAAACATTTCCTAAAACTTAAAAAGTCTATCAGATACAAAACAGATACAAGGTTCCAAAACAGGCACTTCTTGCCTGGAAAGTCTCCAAAAGTGACTAACATTTCTTTTGGTGGCCAAAAAAACCCCCATATATATATATATATATATATATATATATATATATATATATATATATATATATATATATATATATATATATATATACACACACACACACACGTGTATATATATATATATATATATATATATATATATATATATGTGTGTGTGTGTGTGTGTGTGTGTTTGTGCACATACACATGTATAAACTAAAAATTGTGCAGGCTGCTCTTCCTTTTTAAGCCCTGTATCAGATAATGTTCAGCACTAAAGGTGAAAACCAGCTCTGCACTAGGAACATCTGAAAGATCTCAAAATCAGACATCTGTCTGCACCTAACTGCTGAGTATAAGGAATTACACTTCTGCAGCGACACCTTCAGACAGCATACACATTTTTTAAGTTGTTGTTTTTCTTTCGGCTTTTCCCGGTTAGGGGTCGCCACAGCAGAACTCCGGTCTGCAAATGACTGGCAGTCGATTTTTATGGTGCCGAGGTGCCAGCCCGACGACGAACCTTCAACGAAGGCACGCCCATTCACGCATGTCTTTCGAACACCACTCGACCACGGGGAGGACATGCAGACTCCACACAGAAGGCTCTCCAGCCGAGAATCGAATAGCCGAACCTCTTGCTGTGAGGCGACAACCCTACCACTGCACCAACGCGGCTTAACATCCACATTTTTTAAGTAAATGTTAAATTCTGTAACAACTTCCTGTTTGAAGCATAAAACAGATGTTCTTAAAACATGAATATAGGGTAACAGCGCAAACTACTTCACATGAAAATTATTAGACAATATTGTTTTTTCTACAAACCTTATTTTCAATAAGATTGCTTAGTTGCATTTAAAAGATATTTCATATTTAACAGTGAAGGTGTACAGTAATCACAACATTACTTAAGAAACTGCAATATTAAATAATTTTTCAAATTCTGAGGAGCCTCTTCATGGATAAATTCTCCTTAAAAACAGCCAGAGATTGCCATATGGTGGTGGGAATTTTGTTGTTACTGCAATGTTCTTTATTTTTGTGTACAAATCGTTGAAATAAACAAAAAGCCTTCAAATTAACTTTGTGCCAAAAACTAATTTTCCACACTTCTCAATTGTGAATCAAAGTTCTCTCTTTACCTATGAAGATCTAAATTATACACCTATAAGAAAGTTAGACTTTAGCTGGTATCTATTGGGAAACTGGAAATGGTGGCACCTTTTTCTCACAGCAACAACCCCTCTCCTAGATCAAATTTCTCACCTATGCCATAAACCCTTGCTCTCCAGTGAAACTCCATGAGTGAGCAGCAGGAGAGAACAGATGGTGGAAGAAGATGTGATGGAGGTGAAGGAGGAATTAGGTACGTCCAACAGAAAAGCACTTACAGTCAGATTTTTATTGGAATTGTTTTTCGAAGTTGTGTTCTGAAAGTGGGAAAAGAGGAGCTTTCTTTTAGGCAAGGGATACAGGACTGTCAGAATTGTGGTACAAGAATGCCTGAGCTAGTCATTCTAGTAACAAGTGCATGGCCAGTGAAGAAATTAGAAGTTATGTACCTACCATAACGTTCCATGTTAGTTGTCTTCTCTCGCCTTCTTTCTTGCTGGATGGGTTCGGAGCCGATCCTCGGCTCCGACTCGGCACTTGCTTTAGCTCGAGAACTCCTTTTACCAGCTCAAGGCAACCCTATATCCCATGATGCAAGGCGGAACTACCTCAGATCTCGTTTGGCAGCTAACTGACCCTGCTAAAGACTATCCTAACATAATTAGGAACCATGGTTCCTACAAGAAGTCCTCATAACAATGCTCCAGAGGAAGCAATCTAATAGGAACTCTCCAAGATCTGTCCAGGCCAGGGGGAAGGAGGGAGGGACGCAAGAAAGGAGAAGACAACTAACATGGAACGTTATGGTAGGTACATAACTTCTAAATGTTAAGTTGTCCATCTCGCCTTCATTCTTGCTGGATGGGACCGCGTCCCTAGCACCTGTATCCCGGGTGGCTCAATGGAACAGACTCTTGAGAACTGTGGAACCAAAACTGGCCCTATCTCTGGAGGCCAAATCCAACTTGTAATGAGACACAAAGGTATGAGGCGTGGCCCAAGTAGCTGCTGCACAAATAGTGTCAATGGGAAGTCTATCCTGAAAGGCTACAGAAGTGGATAGACTCCTGGTCGAATGTGCTTTTGGCTTAGAAGATAGTTGTTTGCCCCTGAGAGAGTACACATAGGAAATGGTGGAAGTCAACCACCAAGATAAGGTCACTTTAGAAACTGGAAGACCTAACCTGTTTTCTGCATAGAAGACAAACAATTGGTCTGATTTTCTAATTTGTTTAGTCCTATGCAAGTAGTACCTGAGCTGACGATGGACATCCAAAAAATGCAGCTTCTGTTCAGCTCTGTCAGAATAGTTAGGAAAGAAAACTGGTAGATCTATAGATTGGTTAATATTGGTTTGAGATACAACCTTGGGAAGAAAGGAAGGGTTAGTTCTTAACGAAACCCTATCCTTATGAAAAACCAGATAAGGAGAACGAATACAGAGGGCCTGAATCTCAGAAACTCTTCTTGCAGAAGTAACAGCCAGTAAAAATATAGTTTTCCACATCAATAACTTCAAAGAACATGAAGCAGACGGTTCGAAAGGAGGTAGAATTAGGGATGCCAACATTAAGTTTAGATCCCATTGCGGAGGAGGATGTTTCACAGGCGGTTTTAGGAGAAAAACTCCTCTCAAAAAGGCCTTGCATAACCTATGAGACATGATGTTATTGTCATGCAAGCCAACATGATACTTGGAAATAGCAGCCAGTTGTACTTTGACTGTAGATGACGAGGATCCTGAATGAAAAACCTCCGCCAGGAAATCCAAAACAGAATGTACAGGAGCAGTAAAAGGATCAATATTTCTGGCGTTTGCCCAAATTGAAAAACGTCGCCACTTGCTAGCATAAATAGTTCTAGTGGACGACTTCAAAGAAGACACTAAAATGTCTCTGACTGAGTCAGAAATCATTGGTAGCCTGAAGTGGAGCAACCAAGCAGTGAGGTTGAGAGAATGAATGGCCGGGTGCTGCTGACCCGACTGGTGGATCAAAAGATCCGGAACTGGGTCCAGATGCCAGGGCTGCACCAGAAGATGACGATGTAGAGACGGAAACCAAATTTGTCGAGGCCAATATGGAGCAATGAGGATCAATTTGGCTCTCAAACGGTGGCTTTCTGAATGACTTGTGGAATCAATGGAAAGGGAGGAAAAGCATAAAGAAGTCCCCGAGGCCAATCCTGGGTTAGAGAGTCTCTCAAGGGTTGGCCTGGAAGGGGAAATAGTGTGAAGTAATCTGGGCACTTGCTGTTTTGAGGGGTAGCGTAAAGATCGCAACAAGGAGTGCCCCACTTCAGAAAAATCTGATCCACTACAGATTGATTGAGAGACCATTCGTGAGGCTTCAGAATAGATCTGCTTAGCCTGTCCGCCAATAGGTTGGACCTGCCGGGGATGTGCGTTGCTATCAGAAACCGCTGAGAAGAAATCGCCCATTGCCAAAGTCTGAGAGCTTCTCGACATAACGGATAGGACCTGGTTCCGACCTGTTTGTTGATGTACCAGACCACGGACATGTTGTCCGTTTGTACTGCAATAGTCCCCGTGGGAAGAAAGTCGTCGAGGGCTTGCAACGTTAAAAGCACTGCTCTCATCTCCAGGACATTTATGTGCAGATGGTATTCTATGGGTTGCCACGTCCCGTGGACCATCCTGCCCTGATAATGCCCCCCCCACCCGATCAGAGAGGCATCCGTGGTGACGGTGGCAACTGGAGGAGGGGGAATAAAGGGTCGGCCCTGATGAAGAAGAGGGGAAGATATCCACCATCGTAGATGAGCCCTGCACGACTGTGTTACCAAGATCTCGTGTCTCATAGGAAGATTGTGGTACGACCACTGCGTGAACAACATCCACTGCAGGAGACGCATGTGGAAGCGAGCCAGTGGAAGAAGAACAATGGCCGCAGCCATTAGGCCTAGAACTTTCAAGACAAACCTGGCTTTGATCTTGTTGCTTAGTAACAGAAGCTGAACAAATTTTTGGATGTCCAGAATCCTTTGATCTGTTAGCCTGGCTAACATTTTGATATTTAACTCTGCCTATAAAGGTGATAGATTGGCAAGGCAGCAGAGAGGATTTTTCAAAATTTACGAAATTCCTAGTTTCTTGCAAAGCTGTAGGGTGTAGTCTCTGGACCGAAGAAGCTGATGCTTGGTGGTGGCGGAGAGGAGCCAGTCGTCCAAATAAGGAAACACCTGGAATCCTCGACGTCTCAGGTGAGCTGTGACCACTGCCATGCATTTGGTGAACACTCTGGGGGCTGAAGTGAGGCCAAAGGGCAGTGCTCTGAATTGGTAATGACTGGCTCCCAGCCGAGCGGAGAAACCTTCTGGAGCGTCTGTGAATCTTTATGTGATAGTACACATCCTGAAGGTCTACAGAGCACATCCAGTTGTCCTTGCCCAGAAAGGGCAGAATGGATTGCAGCGTGACCATCCGGAATCTTGCCTTCATGACAGACTTGTTTAGTCTGCTTAGGTCTAGTATCGGTCTCCAATCTCCCGTCCTTTTGGGGACCAAAAAGAATCTTGAGTAGAAGCAGGATCCTACTTGGTCTGACGGCACTGTCTGGATGGCTCTTTTTTCCAGGAGTTTTGAAACCTCCTGTCTTGCCAAATCCCTTTGACCGGGTGAGATGTCTGGAAGGGATTGTAGAGGTACGGGAAACCTTTCGAAGGGGATTTTGTAACCCTCGGATATGATCGACTGTACCCACTTCTCTTGGGATAGGGATTGCCAGGCTACTGGGTACAGTGAAATTCTTCCCCCGACTGCCTCCAAGGGTGGACAGTCGGGCAACACCTCAGGGATGCTGAAAGGGCTTCTCAGGAAGAGATTCCCTGTTGCCCTGGTTCTGAGGACCCCCCCTGCCTCTAGGGCGGCGTCTATTATTGTTACCCCCTCTGCCTCTGGGGGTAAACTGACCACGTGTGTCTGGTGTAGCTCCTTGGGCTTTTCGGAACCACATCTTCCCCCCCTTCTGACCCTTGGGATAAGGTCTAGAAGGAGTGGAAAACTGGACTCCAATGGCAGAAAGTTTTACCGTCCTGCTCACATCTGGTCAAAGTATCCTTCACCTGAGGTCCGAACAAAGCCGAACCATCAAAGGGGGTGTTGGTGAAGGACGCCTTAAAGGGGTCCACAAAATTACACAGCCGCATCCAGGCTTGGCGTCTAAGAGCAACACCTGTGCCTGCGGCCCTGCTCGCTCCATCGGCCGCATAAGATATGAGCCGCATGGAGGAGTTAGATATGGAATTCAGGATAGCAAGCTGTGAGGCAATCTTTTCCTGAGCCCCAGCAGCAGAAGGATCCTGGACTACTTCTCCCAGTTCCTTGAGAATATCTCGTTGAAGCCTGGTGAAGTGACAAAGGTAATTCAGCGAACGCATAGCAAAGGTCGCTGAAGAAAACATCCGCTTTCCATACCTGTCCATGGTCCTAGAATCCTTGTTAGGAGGATGGACAGGTACTGAAGGATCCGCCAGTTCCTTCTTAGTGGCCGCCGCCACCACCATAGCATCCACAGAGACACCTTTGGAAAGGAACTGTTTATCCGACGGGGCTGTTATGAACTTGGATGGTCTCCTGGGGACAGGTTCCACAGAATCTGGAGCCGCCCACGCCTTCCGAGCCACTACCTGCATGAGTGGGTCGAAAGGCGGAGACACCCAGGAGGTGGAGGGTCGGGATCCAAAAGCCTCCAGGTATACCGACTCATCCTCGGAGGGGTCAATGGAGGGCCAATTCCCCCTCTGTTTGAGGAGCTCAAGGATGTCTGAAAAGGAGACATCCTCAGAGGGGGACTGGGGGGAACCCTCCGACTCATCTAAGTCGGTATCAGATGTAGTAGACTCGGGGGAGTCTGTGTGTTTCCTCTTACGTCCTCTTCGAGGGGTTCCCCTGCAGGATCAGGAGAAACCTCGGAAGAGGAGGAAATTCCCAGTGGGGAAACCTGGGGCGATGGATCCCTGGGCCTGAGAGCAAGAGGCTGGCAAGAGGCATCTGCAGGCACTGATGAGGGAGGAGCTAGAGGGACGGACCGCTGACCTGGCTCTGAGGCCAGGACACTCCTCATCACCTCAAAGGCTCCTCTCCCCGGGAGACCAGAACACACCGCTCGAAGAGACAGGAATGGTCGGCTCCAAAGAGAGAGAAGGCTCCGAGGCCGATGTCGGTGCCGAGCTTACCAGAGCCGAAGCCCCGAGAGGGAGAGCGGGGTCGGACAAGGGTCCGATGCCACTAGCCCCCTCGGAGCCGACAGTGGAAACCCGACGACCGGATCCTTCCAAGGAAGGTCTCAAGGAAGAGATCGGAGCCGAGGACGACAGAGCCGAAGGATGTATCGGCTCCGGCATCGAAACAGTCGCTGTCCCAAGAAGCTCCGGCTCCGAACTCTGGTGTGGATTCGGAGGAGGAAGCTCAATGATAGGGGTTATAGCCGCAGTCTGTTGAGACGGGCTATGGAGCATTTGGGCCAGTGCCTGAGACTTCAACAGCCTGCTTACCACCCTCTCCAAGTCGTGGTCAGACAGCCTGGAAGATCTCGAAGACCGGCTCTGATGGCTCCGCTCCGATAAAAGAGGAGACCCCGGAGCCGAGTGAATACTCATAATAGAAGGGGACCGGGATCTCTTATGGGTCGAAACCATCGGAGCCGAAGTCCCTTGAACTCCAGATGGAGCCGAGGATATCTCGGCTCCGATGCTGGATAAGGTGTCGGCTCCAGCCGGAGCCGACAAGGCCACCGTAGTCAGGGTATCGGAGCCGGCCGGCACCGAACCCACTACTTTAGAAGAAACAGTATCGGCTCCGACGGAGCCGAAGCCACCGGAGGAGGCTTGGACACTGTAGCCTGAGCCTTCGGTGGCTTATGAGGTTTTCCTGACTTAGGAGGAGAACCTTCAGGTTTAAGTAAACCTCGGAGAATAAGTTTGTTCCTCCTTTCCTGCAGGACTCTCTGGCTAAAAGCATGACACAACGCACAGGAGTCCTACAGGTGCAAAGGCCCCAGGCAATACACACAAGAAGTGTGACCGTCTGTCAGGGACATTTTCTGACAGCACTGGTCACACTTCTTGAAGCCTGAGACCTTGCCTTCTCTAGACATCCTAAAAAGGATAGACACAAACAGTCCCCACAAACACACAACTTAATCCCTACACAAACACACAGGAAGGGATAACCAAGGGGGAACTAGGCCTGACTAAACTACTGTAACTTAAAACTTATAAAAGTTTACAAAAGGACTGAAAAAGAGGGAAAGGGTGGGCTGTAACTAGATTACAGACTAAACTAACGCTCAAAAAGGGAAATTAAACTCCTAACTACACTTTTCTTATTTTACTAAGAAAAACTCACCTCAGCTGGCAAAGGAGACATCTTTCGCTAAGCGGCAAATGAGATCTGAGGTAGTTCCGCCTTGCATCATGGGATATAGGGTTGCCTCGAGCTGGTAAAAGGAGTTCTCGAGCTAAAGCAAGTGCCGAGTCGGAGCCGAGGATCGGCTCCGAACCCATCCAGCAAGAATGAAGGCGAGATTGACAACTTAACATCAAAAGTTAATGGTTGCCGCTTTGGTCTTTAGCTGTGCCATCTTGGCCGCCCAATGGCAACTGTTATAGAATATCTATAGCTTTCTCACTTAAATCCCTCTGAAACATTATCACATGCACCAATGAATTCATTGATATGACTGACTGAAAAGGTAGTGAGTCTATCCATCACCCATGACTCACACTACTACAGAATTAGTAAGTGGATCTCTGCTCCAGTGTTGCCTACATGTGGAGGTCAGAATCACTGTGGTTTCCAAGGGATGGGCACAATTAAATCTGTCTCTTTCCATACCTTGGAACGTATCACACCAATGAGCTTATGGGGGAGGATGGTTACTACTAATGCCGTGGGGGGGGGACATGTAAGCCTCTTGCAAGATCTATTCCTCCAGGGAGCTGAGGCTGACTGGCCGGAAACTCCTCTGCCTCCCCATTTCAAGGAGCTCACCAAATGAGGTGTCTTCAGGAAAGGATGAGAAGTAGCGCCTTTATAACAAGATCTTATCTGGGAAGGGGAGTCCAACTGCTTCCTTTTGCATACTCTTTTCTTAGATGGGCTTGAAGGAGACTCATTCAAGCTATCCTCAGTTGAAGGCATTCCAGACCTCGTCAATCCTTGCTTATGTGGGTCTTCTGCCTTGTGGGGTATGATCGACATGTGGCTGCAAGTCTCCTTTTGAATGACGTTTCCAGGTAGAACAAGTGGAACTTGTACCTGGGTCTTACAAGGTCATCACCTCTGTTCTACTCTGAACTGAACCATATATCAAGGTACTTGGGCATGAATCCATTGGCATTAACTGCATCTATGCCAGTGCTAATGGATGGATACTAGTGTCAACTGTTGGCATTTCAGGGGTCAAGTTCACCAAAAAAGACTTTGATACTGAGAGGTCAAATGCTGACATCATTTATGCTGACAATGGGCCTGGACAGGCAAAATCCTCTGGCCTAGTGCGAGTTGGTGTCAACAAAGTATTTGTCAAAGAAACTGTCAACACCTTCACAGCCGTCTAGGCCAAAGAAAAAATATCCTTTAGCACTACAAACAATGCCACAGATTTTCACTGGTTCCAATCCAGGACTCCGTTGTGAAACAGGGCAAAAGGGAAGAAGAGTAGTGAAGGTGGACTGGAGTTCTTTTCTTACCCCCCCAGAGGTGCCCAAAATTACACCATACTGAAGCTGAGCCTTCACAAATGTTGACATCTTATCTCAATCCAACTTGGTAGGGCTCTGGTTGATCCTAGAAAAACAAAATGATGCAGCCAATGTTGGACGAAAGAATAAAAATTGGGAAAGCTCCTGCTCTGAGAAACTCCCTATTCTTCTCCTCCAAAAGGAGTCAGTTGTTCCAGATTATTCATGTCTGGGGGGAAAAGTCCAATCTGGACTGCGTAGTTAACGAGGAAAGTTCAGGGTGAGACAAAGATGACACAGACAGCTTGGATACATTTACTGGTGAGTGCTTCTCCAAAAAGTGTTGAGTCATCCACCCTTCTTTCTTCTGAGGACGATTTGTCTTACCTGTTTTTATGCCCTTCTCCTTTTCTTTGGCAACATCAAAAAGTAATCCTTTAAGAACTTACTTTTTCTATCAGGGTACGAGAACTAAAATTTTTGCACACACAACAGCCTGCATCCAAATTCCCTATCCCAAAACACACATCTAATGTGGATCACAGGGAGGGGATTTTATGCCCACACTTCTTCGGACACCTTGACATCTTTACCCATGCTGTGACTACGCTAATCAGAAAAGATTTAACCCTCACTGAAAATCTATACCAAAATCCTAAAACAATAGCCAAATCACAACCATCTATTAAAGCTTGAAGGATATTTAAAGATTTCTTTTTTTTTCAAAGATGGGGAATGGGGAGGTTACAAGACAAGAAAAGTTACACAGCCAGAAAAAGTCTAGAATGACAAAAAAACTTAATATCTCAATGACTAACTGAAAAATAACTAAAAGATTAAAAGGATGCACTTATATGTGGCAAAAAAGGCGATTTTCTCTTTTTTATAGACTGAGTGAAACACAGAGACATTGAAGAACACAACAGCAGCAACTGTCTGGACAGGACCATTCTAATTTTTACTCGTATGCATATATTCCTAAACATCTCTGTGCACCTAATACAACAGGGCATCTAAAAAAGCTTCTATACTTTCACAAATTTTGTGAATACCATAAAAGATAAGCACTCTGGGACTGGCTACATGCAAGTCTTGTCATCTGTGACTTTGATGCAAAATATAACCTTATTCCTTTCGGTAACAATATTATAAAAGTCGCAATGAAGTCTATTCTGGAATTTCTGGATAATACTACATACCTCTTATTATTAAATATAAAATCCAACACATATCAAGATGACATTTAGAATATTGGTGGATGTTTCATCCACCAGCAAAAAAAAAATATATATATATATATAGGGAAAGATATACACACGCACATAAATATATATATATTTATACATAACATACACACATACACACCCACACATTTACATATAGTTTCATAAGTTCATACTAGGCTATCTGCCCTAGGGCATTTATAAGCCTAGCCAGAGTGTGTTTGGCTTTCGCCACCCATTTTAAATTAATTTTGCTATGCACTTTTTCGAGGTTAGTATACTGTGCCTCTATCTAACAGTGACACAGAAGTGATACCCGGGGTAAACCTACGATCTCCCATCCACTCATCAAGATTCCACTTGAAGAGAGTTAATGAGGGACTCTGCCTAACCTGGACTGGGATTTTATTCCAGAGTGAAGGGAGCCTCTGGGTTATGAATCTGTCCCTCCAACATGTCCTATTTATTTCAGTGCTGTGCTGAGGTTCAAGTCTCTCGAGCGCGTAGCTCGATGGGATTTGGATTTTCTGAGGTGCAGCATGTCCATTAATTCCGGGTTGGACATGGCTTTATACGTCAGGCAGAAATCGCCTCTGAGCAGGCGGTATGCCACTGAGTAGAGCTAGAGTTTCTTTAACCGGGCAGCATATGGCATCTGTTTGAGCCCTTTGATCCTCTTGGTGAGGTACTTTTGGGGTCTTTCCAGTTGCTGCAGGTGTCTGGTAAGGTACATCCCAAAAGGGGCATTGTACTTAATTATGGGCCTGATGAAGGATGAGTAAAGAGGCACGATGACCTCCCCTGATCTAGATGTGAATCCCTTCATGATTAGGTGGGCTATATAAAATGTTTTTCTAACCACTTTGGCCACGTGGTTGTCAAATGAGAGACTGCTATCAACTTGGGTCCCCAGGTCCCTAATTATTTCTTCTGTATTTAATGGATTACCACCTATGTGGTAATTTGTGGGCACTTTGTTTTTGCCAAAGGGGATGACTACACACTTTTTGGCGTTTAGCTTGAGGCCATGGCTCTGGCACCAGTTGTCTGTTTCTATGAGGCCCTTTTGGAGGATGCTTGTGAGAGTCGATTATGGCGTCCAGTCTGCAGTCATCTGCGAACTTTGTCAGCCACAGTCCTTCCATGTTGGCCTGTACCTCCGAGAAATATATACCGAACAAGAGAGGTCCCAGGACTGAGCCTTGTGGGACGCTACTTGTAACTGGTTTGGAGTCTGACATGGCTCCAGCAATTCTAACCATGTGGGTTCTGTCCTTGAGCCAGTTTGCAACCCATCTAGTGACATAGGAGTTTATATTTAAGCTGGTGAGCTTATCTATAATGCCCGAGTGGGATATTGCATCAAAGGCTTTTGTGAGGTCCAGGTAGGCTGTGTGGACCACCTTCCCCTCGTCAATGGCCTTGGTGACTGTTTCAAAGAAATCAACCAGGTTTAAGAGGCAGGATCTGCACTTAACAAAGCCAAACTGGGTAGGATCCAGTGTCTGTAGGTCCCCAATATCTTTATTTATGAGGTCCATGATGATCCTTTCCATAGCTTTGCAGACCAAGCTAGTCAGGCTTATGGGGCGATAGTTTCCAGGATCTGTTGAGGCACCACCTTTGTGGAGAGGGACCACTGTTGCTGTACGCCACTCTTTGGGTACATATCCTGTAGTAAGGCTGAGATTGAACAGAAGTTTTATGTTTGGGTTTAGCTCTTCTTGGAGTTCATGTAGGACGCAGCCCGGGACACCGTCTGGTCCCATTGATGCTGTGTTTTTTGCTTTGGAGAGGGCAGCTCTTATCTGAGATGTCAGGGGGGCAGCACTCTGCTGGGATAGATATTTGCCCTTTTGGTGGGGGGGGAGAAGTTTGCGCTGAACCTGTCAGCTAGGATGTTGGCAATGTCTGTGGGTTCGGTGTATTTTTTGTCATTTTGGACTAATTCTGAGCATATCTGGGAATTCCCACCCAGGTTCCTAACATAACTAAAGAAAGCCTTGTGATTATCCTTAGTGTCCTGTGCAATTTTTCTCTCAAAGCTGGCCTTAGATGAATTTGGGTGCCCGTAGTTTTTTGCTAATACTGACCAGAGATGCCTTCCCTTTTTGGGACTTTGCTCTATCATGTAGTAGCTTCCTCCTTCTATTGTATAGTTTGTTTACGGCTGGGGTCCACCAGACAGGACATCTGCCTTTGGGGGATTGGGTCTTGGTTTTATTTGGGATTGCATGATCCATGCATTCCTGAAGGTGTTCATAGAATGCATTTATAAAGGATTCTGCGGTCTGGGCCGTGTTTTCCACAGGCCAGGGGGCTTTGAAGGATTCCACCTCGGTTTTGAGGAGTGTGAAATTTGCTTTAGAGAAGTTTTTCACTGTGGTTTTCAGGGCAGGGGGTGGAGTCGGGATGTGAATATCCAGTGAGATTAGTTTATGGTCTGATCTTACCAGTGAGGGATACACTTCTGGTCTGGAGCATAGAGTCCCCATGTTGGTGATGATCAGGTCCAGTATGTTTTCCCCTCTTGTGGGAGTGGCAACAAGTTGTTCCATAGCATATGAGTTTATAAATTCTAGGAACCTTTGGGCTAGGGTGTTGGAGCTAGATAAAATATTGTCACTGAAAGGAATAAGGTTGTATTTTGCCTAACCACAGGTTTTGTTCCTGTGGACTGGAGAAGAGCAACAGTTATTCCTCTCCACAAAGGTGGTCTTGCAGCCTTGCCACAGACTCGGGGAATTACAGACCCATAAACCTGACCAGTCCCATCTACAAGGCCATGGAAAGGCCATAACTTTAGATGTCCTTCTCTTCTACATGCTGCTGTATTCATGACATCAGGAAGTTTGCCTCTGGTCTCGCACGTCCGGCCGTTATACAAAACTTAATTGCTACCACTAGGGTGCACACATCTTCCTGCACCTCTCTCAGCCGTCAGTCGTAAACGGACATTGGGTATAAAGCGGATGTCAGCACGCACCTCTTCAGAACTGAATGCCGCCAGAATCAGCGACTATGGAGTGGCTACTACAGAAAACTGGAAACAGACAATTGTGTGGGGGAAGGCTGGGTGGGAAACTATACAGCAGCATATAGAAGAAAAGGACGTCTAAGGTTATGGTAAGTTCTTACACAACAATACTATGTCCTTCTATTCATATGCTGCTGTATTCATGACATCAGGGAGACCGCAAAAACTCGTGTCCTAATGAAGGGGAGGCGGACCAGAAGCAATTTCCACAAACCCATGGAGGATAGCTCTGGCAAATCCTGCCCTGGTTTTAGAGACCATATCCAGTTTATAGTGTCTGGTGAAAGTGTGAACTGAGGACAAAAGAAGCTGCCTCAAGGATAGCAGCTGTGTCCAATCCTTTAAGGAAAGCCCCTGAGGAGGACACTGCCCTGGTAGAGTGTGGCCTAACTGGGGCTGAGAGTGACTTACCATGGTTGGTTTAACAAAAGAAAATGTTTTTTTTTTTATATCCAGGAGGATATAGTTTGCTTGGAAACAGGTTGACCCAGGGCTCTAGGGTGATAGGAGATGAAGAGCCTGTCAATTTTCAGAAGGATTTGGTTTTGGCCAAATAAAACCTGAGCTGTCTGCGTATGTCTAGGGAGTGCAGAATCCTCTCTGCTTGGTTCTGCGGAGAGGGGGGAAAAGTTGGCAGGTTGATGGTCTGATTTAGGGATAGGTCATTTACCACTTTGGGCATGAAAATGGGGTTAGTACGCAAACATACCCTTGTCCTTGTGGAAGACAGTGAAGGGGGGATAGACCATAAGGTCTGGAGTTCAGAGATCCTTCTGGCAGAGGTTATGGCCACCAAAAGTATAGTCTTCCAATTGCAGTACTGGAGCGAGCAGTCTTTGGCTGGTTCAAATGGTGGTAGTGTCAATTTTTCTAGGACAAAATTAAGGTCCAAAGAAAGCAGAATGGGCTTCCTTGGTGACCTGAGGAGTAGTGCCCCTCTCAGGAAGAGTTTGATCTCTAATCTAGATGCTAAAATTGGTACCAGGGGTAGGCAAGCTAAGATGGCAGATAGGTTGTTTTTAATGGAGGAATATGATAGTCCGGATTTCATATGGTCACACAGGTAGGACAAGACCACTGGGGGCTCTGCCATCAGTGGTTGTAGGTTGTTCTTTCTGACACCATAAGGAAAATCTCTTCCACTTTGAGAGATGAGATTTTCTTGTTGTTGGTTTTCTGGCCTCCCGCAGAACCTGGATCGCGTCCTCCGTATACAGGTGTCTGAAGGGAATCAACACCCTATCACCCACAATGTGAGGCTCAGAGTGGGCAGTTGAGGGTGCAAGAGTGCACCCTTGTCCTGTGTGAACAGGTCCATTCTATGGGGTAACTTGTGGTGACTCCCTTTGGCTAGAAGAAATAGAAGGGGGAACCAATGCTGCCTTGGCCAGCAGGGAGTCACCAGCAAGATATGAGGTTGTTCCTTCTGAATTTTCAGGACAACTCTTTGAATGAGAGGGAAGGGAGGGAATGTATATGGGTACATCCCCTTACAAGAGATTGATAGAGCGTCCACCTTTCAAGCCTCTGGGTGAAGTGACCTGGAGCAGAAGGTCAGGAGCTGTCTGTTCGTGGGGGAGGCGAAGAGATCCACATTCGGAATACCCCATTGATGGACTTGGTCCAGAAACACTTCTCTGTTCATCCATTCATGAGACAGGGTCATGGTCCTGCTTAAGGAATCTGTCATCACATTGTCTGCAGAGGGGATATATACTGCTTGGAGAATGATTTGTTTCTCCAGTGCTATTTCCCAAGCTTACAGTGCTAGTCTGCACAGGAGGTAGGACCTTACCCCCCAGTGTTTGTTGATGTACCACAGGACAGTGGCATTGCCTGTGTACCACCTCAGGGTGCCTGGGAGAAGCTGACCCTTGAAAATATCCAAAGCCAGTATCAAGGCTCTCATTTCCTTGATACTGATGTGATCCTTTTGTTGAGCAGGGGTCCATGCATTCCTCACTCTCCAGTGTCTTAGGGTTGCCCCCCAGCCTGTGTCTGATGCACCTGTGAAAAGGTCTTAGTTTGGAGGTGTGGGCTGTAGGGGCAGACCCGGATTTGACTGAATCTGGGAGATCCACCACTTCAGTTCCTGGGACAGGCAAGGAAGTATGGGGATTGTGAACTCTAGAGGATGTAGGTGTTGTTTCCAGATATTTCTCAGATAACACAAACTTCCTCATGAGTAGCCTTGCTAGTGGGACCATGGGGATAGTGGAGGCCATGAATCCTAAGATCCTGAGGAATTCCCTGGCTGAGATAGTTTTGAGGGGGAAGGACACCCTGGAAGAAAGAGGCGAGGATCACAATCTTTTCTGGTGACAGGCAAGCCAACATTTCCCTTGTCAGAATCCGGCATCCTAGAAACACCTGATCCTGACAGGGTGTTGGGGAGGATTTTCTGTGATTTATGGTAAATTCCAGGCCTCCAAGGAGGGAGATGGTGAAGTGCAGGTGTTGCAGGGCCATGGAACTTGAAGGAGCCTGGATACGGATGCCGTCCAGATAAGGAAAAAGCTGTAGCCCCTTTGCCCTGGCGAAGACCATGACTGAGGCCAGACATTTTGTAAATACTCTTCGGGCTTTAGAAAGACCAAAGGGTAAAGCACAAAACTGATAGCGTGCAGAATCCACTGAGAACCGAAGGTACTTTATGAATAGGAATGTGCAGGTAGGCATCCTTTATGTCCAAGGACTCTAGGAATGCCTGAGGCAAAATAAGTGGAAGAAGGGTAGGGAGAGCGAGCATCCTGAAGGAGGGGACTCAGCGGAAAGTGTCGAGGTAGGATAGGTCCAGGATGGGCCTCCATGGACCTTCCTTCCTGGAGACTAGGAAAATTCTTCAGTAAAGTCCCTTCCCTCTTGCAGAGGGCGGGACCTCATGAAGGCCTCTTCTGACCCAGCTGTGTTAGAAATGGTACATCTAAAGAAATCCCAATCCCTCCGCATCACATGCTCCAGAGACCTTAACCTCATTACCACAATTAACAGAACATGCTGGAGGAACAGGTTCATAACCTAAAGACTGCCCATGCTATGGAAAAGACTTCCCATACATGTCAACCAGAGCACCTCGCTGACCTTCTTCAAGAGACATCTTGATGAGTGGATGGGAACCAGAAAATCCACCCCGGGGATAACCTCAGTGGCTCTACTCGACATAGGCACTGGGAACCAAGGTCGAGTGGCACTATGCCAGAGTAATCCTATGGCTAGGCTTGTAAAGGCCCCAGGGCCATTAGCCTAGTACACACCTATGAGCCTAAGGTTCCTTGCGTCAGAAGTTCCTGCAGGATTGGGAGGAAAAGTGGGATTTGGTCTCTGGGTGGGGGAGGGATGCCTATGGGAGAGGGTCTCATCTCCCAGGTCATGAGGTATCCTTGTTTTATGACAGACAGGACCAAGGAGTCCTGGGTAACCTGCGTCCAAGCGGGAAGGGAGAAGGAGAGGTGCATGGAAAGAGGGAGGACTGCATGGAGGGCCTGGTAGTCACAGACTACCAGGCTTTCCCTGAAAGGACTATTTAGAGGGTGGAGTAGAGGAGAGAGACCTGGAAGAGTGCTGCTTCCTGTGGTCCTTTCTAGGTTTAGTCTGCATTCTCTTGGCTGAGGACCTAACAAAAGAAGCTTTAGCTGAGTAGTTCCTCTGAAAGCGTGGAACTGGGGAGAATCTCAGTTCCTGCAGTTCCTTGCCTTTGGTCTGGAGGGTCAAAGAGTTCAGCAGCAGCTGACCCAAACAGGTTTTTGTTATCCAGGGGTGCATCTAGCAGCTTGGCTTTTATGTCATCAAGGAGAGATTGCAATCTTAACTAGGAGGACCTCCTGATGACAGATCCAGAGGCAGCAGCCCAAGCAGATGCTTCAACAGTGTCGTTGCTGCACTTGGAGTGTTTGGTCACTTGTGTGCAGGAGTTCAGGAGGAAGGAAATTTTGGCTTTAGCAGGAGAGTCAGGGAGCTCTCCCAGTTGCTTGACCACATCTTCCAAGAGAGCCAAGGAATACCTAGACATGTGTGTCTGGTAAATGACTGCTCTTATTGCTAGGGTGGTAGACGTATAAGCTTTCTTTCTTAGATGTTCCTTCATTCTGCTCTCTTTATCAGAGGGCAGTAGAGAGGAGGATGGTAGTAACTTTGAGGTTGTGACGGCGGTCACAGAAATAACTGCAACATCCGCAGAAGGAGCTTTATACAGGAAGGTTACCTCCTCAGGCACCTTATAGAATCTGTCTGGACGCTTTGGTGCTAGGGGCTGAGTCAGGATTTTTGGAAGCAGCGAAGAAGGCATCCCAAAAGGCAGGGTGTACTGGGGGCACAGCAGATGAGCAGGGACACTCCAGTTGTAGGAGTTCATAGTATGTCTTTTGGGTCGCAGTGACCTGACTGCTGTCCCATTTGAACAAATTTTGCATTTTGGTGATGGTCTCACCAAAGGTGAGGTCCTAACCAGGGCATTCAGTGCCACTGGACTCCTCCTCTGGCGAAGCATATCCCAGAGGAAAAGCTATCTGAGAAGTATAGGTTAGGGATTCATCGTCCAATGAATCCTCTTCTGTGAAGAGATGTCTGGAGCAGGCCCCTCAGGGGTAGAGGGCATGAGGGTCTGGGCAGGCGTAGGGCCCCAAAGCAAGGCCAGAAAGGCATTGGGCAAGCCATGGGTGAAGACCTGCCAATCCGGACTCTGTTCGACAGGTGAAGCAGGCAGCGGCTGAGAAATATGCTTAGTTTTCTCTTTCCTCTTCTTATGGGTGTCTGGAGCAGAGGATTCAGAAATGCAGTGGAGGGTTAGAGGGCCGGACACCAGCTGACACTTCACTACATCAGAGACCATGTCCTCACATACTCTGATTTGGGAGACGCCATGTGGACCCTCGGATATAATGAGCCTTGATTCCCCTTCAGCGACCGAATCGGACGCTTGGGAATCCCTCCGGGACATGACCTCAGGCAAAGGAGAGATTTCCTCAGTGCCTTCCACCAAAGGAAGCTCCAAGGACTGCGTCTCAGACTCCAGGCCTTCACTGGCCTTGACAGCATCGGCTGGAGTGGAGGGCGCAGCAGTCTGTTCATGCCTACTCTTTTTGGCCTTCTTGAATGGGGGCTCATCTGAGGGTTCCGACATTTGGTCCCATCCTAGAAGCTAGACTTTTAATTCTCTGATTTTCAAGGTATAGTTTTAAGGCTGTGAGACAGCTTCTGAGGGTCTTGGGGACAAAGGCCTGAGAAATACTACAAGTGGTATGGTCGTGTTCACGGCCCAGGCAGAATAGGCAGAGCTCATGAGAATCCTCATGTGGAATTGGTCTTCCACACCTACACTTGCCCTTCCTACCTGACATGTAACCCAAAACAGGGGTTTTCTATTTGTTACGTGCTACTAAGGGGTACTTGTATGAAGTCGGATGAAGGAATGGTTCTACTGGCAATGCGACAACCAGAGCTGGCAGTTACAGAAGCAGCAGTAAAGTTCTGAAGAGGTGCATGCTAACATCCGCTTTATAACCGACGTCCGTTTACGACTGATGTCCAAGAGAGATGCAGGACGATGCCTGCACCCTAGTGGTAGCATTTAACTTTTGTATAATGACAGGACGTGCGAGAGTTCACCAGAGGCGAACTCCCTGATGTCATGAACACAGCAGTATATGAATAGAAGAACATCGTATCATTATGGACCTCAAAGACACAGGTGACCTCCAAACCCTATATTCTACCCAATTCAACTTCGTAAAGGGCAGAATCCTGCCTGTTAAATCTGGTGGATTTCTATGTAAATGTGACCAAGGCCACTGACGAGGGCAAATCTGTGCACACAGCAAACCTCGACCTGGCAAAGGCTTTCAACACAATTCCACATTCAGACATTACTGATAAACTTAGCAAACTGAATGTAAACCCCTTCATTGTAAGATGTGTTGCCAAATGGCTCACAAACCAGACACACTATCCAAGTGGGTGACTTCATATCAACCAGCAAACCAGCTACAGTGGGGTGCCACAGGGGTCACTGCTGAGCCCCCTACTGTTTGATATATACTTTTTAGAAGTTCAGGTCAAAACCGAGGGGTTGTGGCTGACCAAGTTGCAGAGGACTGCAAAGTAGGTGTAAGGAAAGCTTTCTCTGTAGCACACTTGATTAGTAAAGACATCGCCCTCAAGAGCAAAAGAAGTTATAACCCCCTCTATACTCTGCACTTATCCGGCCCATAAATGCGTACAACACCCCGTTTGGCATGTACTGTTCAAAGTACCTGCAGCAATTACAGAGACCTCAGAGGTTCTAACATAGAAGATCAAGGGGCTCCAGCATGCGCCTTACACAGACAAACAAAAGTCCCCATCATTATACTCTGTATCATATAGACTTCTTAGGGGAGACTTATGCCTGGATTGCAGAGCAGTCCAGGACCCAAACCTAATGAACTTGCTGCATATCCGTAAATCAAACAAGACTAGAGCTACACGTTTCAGGGACCAAAATATGGCCCGCAACTTAAATAGGACATGCTGGAAGGACAGATTTATCTAACAGAGACTGCCACGTCTTTGGAACAGGCTACCAATTCATATGAAACAAAGCACCTCTATGACATTTATGACATTGTTCAAAAGGAACCTGGACGAGTGGACATGGCATCGTAAATTCTTACTGGGGATACAGCCAACAACCTCCTGGACATGGGAAGTCATCACTAAATGCAATCTTGGGTATTAACTAGTATTTCTATGGTATTACATTGAGATGAAACAGCTAGCCTTAACATGACCTCCGGTTCGATAGCCTAGTATTCTCCTATGATCCAATATCTGCTACTGTAACTTTGTAAGCTTATATTGTTTAATCCATTTGATGCAAACATTTGTAATTGCTTTGCATGGCATTAAGTACAGTTTGGTAATAAACACTAAAGTATCACTGCAAGTGGGCAGCACAAAAATAACTTTTCTTGGAAAGAATTTCACAATGTAAATGACTGACAACTCCCGACAAATCTCAAAAGCACAATTAAAATCATACTAACAAAGATAACTTGCAGAAAAATACTTAAATCACTACCACATAAACTTACTAAGGACAAATATCACTATTCTTAAAAAAAAGACTTGAGAGAGAGCTTTCTTAAAATAAAAAAAAGTAAAAACAAGCTGGAATAGCTCTGAAAAGTTTAACCCCTCAAACAACATATTTCATCTGTCATTTGAAAGATTAATAAAAATCTAGCCTTTCACTGCAATTATGATTATTCACAATAGAGTGTTTCCTACTGTAATTCTGAGAACTTGATCTGTAAAACTTGGAAAGGCAAAACTGTGAAAGAAAAAAATGAGAATGCAAACCAAAATCTGAGGTTTTGGTACTTCGGAGCACTCCTCCTACGTCAAGGAACAGAAATCTCTGAATTAGTGTATACAAGAAACAGAGATGAAGGGTCAGGAGGCTTTATGTACTGCAAAAACATTTCATAAAGCTGTGACAGTGAGTTTCAAAATTTGTTACTGTAGAAAAATTAATTTATTTTAACACATTAGAAGCTCACACAATTGGGTTGCAGTAAAGTAAAAGGAAGTTGGGGGGGGGGGAGTATGTATAATAGAAGCCTATAAATCAGTCATCATAAATACCAGTCATACTTATCACATTCATTACTTCTTTTTATGTTCAAATATCAGTTTCAAATTACCTCTTCCTTGACGACTGAGTGCTATCCTTCATACAGCTTGTATTGTGGTGTATATTTAGCATCAAAGGTCACAACCTCATATCCCAGTTTATAAAAGTTCAGCACCTCTGAGTAAGTTTTTCCTTCATCGAAATCACTAACATTCTTCTTGCTTCCCTAACATGATCAAGCTGAAAAATGTGCTAACTATGCACTGTGTTATTAGTTGTCTGAATCCTCTCTACTGCACAAAAATCCTTTACATGAAGTGGAACTCCTATGCCATCTATATAGTGCCCCTTTACTGAACTCAGTAATGTCACTTATTAATTTTATTTTAATCAGAATAAAACAAAAGTTGCATACTTACCATAATGCTAGATCCATGTTGTCTTGTTTTCAACTAGTTTACTAGATCCTTTATCTAGAAGGTAGGATCCAGGGCAGATTCCCCCCTACCCATATTTCCCGCAGTTCCTCAGAGTACCGCTGATTGAGTATGCCTGCTTACAGTCATAAGATTTTGTTCCATACAAACTATACAGGCCTACATAACATAAGAGACAATAATGGTGGAACCATGAGCAGCAGAAAGAAACAGGCCGTCCAAAGACAAGGTCCCTGGTCAGGTCCAACCTTTCGACTGGAAACTAAAAAAATGACAATTAAGCCTGGAGGACAGAGGGAGGGATGTTGAACCAGACAAAAACAAGACTACATGGATCTAGCATTATGGTAAGTACTTTCTTATCTAATGCTGTCTTTTTCGTCTGATTCAACCTTTGGGACAGAGTACCAAGCTACAGAAACACCTGGGTGGAATCAAGGAAGGCTACTCTTGAGAATGGTCAAGCCAAAAGATGTATTGGATTTGGACTGCACATACATCTTGCGGTGCAACACAAAGGTATGTACAGTAGACCAAACAGCTGCATCACAAATCTCATCAACAGGAACATTACCCATAAAGGCACTAGAAGTAGCTACCACCCTGATATAATGAGCCTTTGGTTTACCATGCAAAATCAGTCCCAACTTTTCATACACAAACATTACACAGTCAGAAATCCACCTAGATAGTTAATATAGATACTTCTATCCCAAAGTTAAAAGCTGATCAGACTTCCTGATATCACTTTATCTTGTGTGAATAAAAGTAAGAGTTAAAAATGAACATCTAAACAAGTGTGAAATATACTCTCTTCTTAGGAATCTCTGGGAAAAGCACTGGTAGATTTATAGACTAATTAAGGTTGGCTTCAGAGGGTAATTCTGGGAGAATGACAGGATTTGTTCTCAAAAACAGTCTGCCCTGACAAAAAAACAGACATGAGGATTTAGAAGATGAGGTCTGCAACTCAAAAACCCTATTTACAGATACGGCAGCCACCAAAGAGAGTATTCCAAAAAAGATATTTAAAATCTGCTATAGAGGCAGGCTGAAATAGAACTTTTGTTAAAGCCTGAAGCACAATAGTAATACCCCCAAGGGGGGACAGGATCCCTGACTGATGGTCTTAACAGGAAAGATTCCCTTCAGAAAAGCTTTTGAAACCTTTAGAGAAGTAACAGAAGTTTGACTTTGCCCCAAGTGAAAATCAGAAATGGCCACCAACTGTAGCTTGATAGTTGAGAAGCTGGATCTCTTGTACAAAAGCTCAGCCAAGAAATACAAAATGGATGGAACAGGGGATGAAAAAGGGTCTAGCCCATTGTACGAAGCACATATGGTAAACCTTCTCCATTTACCTAGATACATTGTTCTGGTATTTGGTTTCTGTGAAGTTGATAAACTATGAATCACTGCAGCAGAAATTCTAGTATCTCTGACCACCATTAAAACTGGAGGAACCATGTGGTTAAATTCTGGGTTTTCAGTTGCTGTTGAAGCTGACTGGATGGGTGATTCAGAAGATCTGGATGAGGATCCAGCACTCAGACAGGATGAACTAGATGAAGCCAGAGGAATGAAAACCAAACTTGCAGGGGCCAAAAGGGGGAAATGGGGACAACTTTGGCTTTGCACCTTCTGACTTTCTGAAGAAATTCTGTTATGAGAGGAATGGGAAGAAATGCATAAAGGAGACCCAGGGGCAAATTGTGGACTACAGTGTCCCTCAAAGCTTGAACCTATGGAGGATCAGGACTAAGTAACTGCTACACTTGTTTTAGGTATGAAGCAAAAAGTTCACAGCAAGTTTAGTCCCAGTGACTGAAGAATCTGTGTCCCCCACTGTCTGACTGAGGGACCACTCATGGGGCAGAAGACTAGATCTGCTCAGCTTATATGCCAGAACACAAGGTAGTTCCTGGTATATGCACTGCAATAAGAAAGCGACAGGAAGACATCACCCACTGCCACATATTCATTGCTTCCCCGCAAAATGGATATGACTGGGTTCCTCCCTGCTTGTTCTTACACCAGACTATGGCCATACTGTCTGTCTGTAGGAGATCACACCCTCAGGGAAGGAGTACTGTAAAGCCTGCAATGCTAGCAGGACTACCCTCATCTCCAAGACACTGACATGAAGACTGGCCTTAGTCACTGACCAAAAGCTTTAAACCACCTTCCCTTCACAAAAATGCCCACGTGCTGAGAGAATGGTCAACCCCTTTGGCACTATGGAGGGAGGTCTACCACCAACTGACATATTTTATGCAAACTGGTAGGAAGAGCAATGGTGCATTTAGGGGTGTGAAACCAAGTACCACTGAACAGAAACAGTGGACTGTAGAACTCATCAAACCCAAAAGTCTGGCAAGTCTTGCTGGGGGACAAGGATGGTGAAGAACCTCTGAAGCTACCTGATGCAGGCACAATATTCTGGATTGTGGAAGTCGATTGTGGAAGTCTGGCTATCAGGGAATTTGTATTCAGGTGGCATCTGATAAACTCTATTTGCTGTGTTGGTATTATTAGCAGACTCTTTGCAAGACTGACTATAATTCCCCATTGTTGGGAAAGGTGCAGCAAGAAGTCCCTGCACTGGACTAGTAGATTCTTGGAGTGGTAAGGAGTAAATGCAGAATACTCGGAACCCCTGCAGTTTGAGATGTACTGCTTCCACTGCCATGCATTTGGGGAGCACCTAGGGGGGCTGTGGTGAGACAAAACACCAGTGTCCTGAACTGAAAATGACTGGCTCCCAACCAAAAATGGAGACATCTCCTGGACTGCTTTGCAATCTTGATATGATAGTACATATCCTGCTGATCTATGAAGCACATCATCCTCTTTTAGCAGAGGTAGAAATGACTGTACCGTGACTATCTGGAATTTCTTGGGTCCAAGATTGGTTTGGGTCCCCTTACTTTCTTCAAAACTAAAAAGAAAGTACAGCTGTATAACAACTTGCCATAACAGTAGATGGCCTACCAATCACTGTTGCAGTATTCATAATGAATGGGTTATCACCACTGATGTATGCCCAACATGAGATCTAAACTCGTAAGCGTAGAGTTATATAAGCAGATGTATGAGGGCAATTCCTCAAACTATATGAGGGTAATTCCTCAAACTATCTCCAAGCCAGCGGACTGAAGACCCCCTTTCAGTGACAGACTGGTCAGCCAAGATGGGTGACGCATGAAGTGTTAAGAAAGCCCCTTTTGTTCTAAGGTGCTGTCCACAATATAGAGACAGAGGTAGGAGGAATAGAGAGTAGCAGTGAGACTATAGAAAAGGAATGTAAAGGGGATTGAGGATGGGAAGGAATACTGCAAAAGTGATCAAAAGGACAGCTACTATTGTGGTAAATTCTTACACAACATGCCAATTCCTAACTGAAATCACTGTTGCAGTATTCATAATGAATGGGTGATTCCCAGAGTTGAAGAGGATGTAAGGATGACTGGTTAAGTGAGATGCAGAACTGTCCCAGAGGCCCGAAAGGACTGACCAAGCGAAGGCAGCCTTAGACCTTGAGAAGGCATGAAACCTGTAGTGCTCAGTGAAGGTATGTACAGAAGACCAGGTGGCAGCTTCTAGTATGGTCCTGGCATCCATTCCTTTGTAGAAGGCCCCAAATGGTGCTAATGCCTTGGAAGAATAAGCTTGAGGAAATGAGGGCAAAGAGAAGATGGAATTAGAGATCCAACTAGCAACTGTTTGCTTAGACACTGGTAAGCCCATTAATGAGTGAATAAATGAGACCAACTGTTTGTCAGATTTTCTAATGGATTTGTCCAAATATAATCTTAACTTTGTACATAGTCAAAGAGATTTGTCTCCAAAAGTGATCCCTCCCAGAAGAGGAATCACACTGTGTTTTCTCTTGGAATGCTCTTTCTGGGGGCCTTCCTGTTTCTGGTTGGGCCTGGGTGGGTTTTGTTGGATAATTCCTCTGGTACCTAGGTACGGACATTAATAGAAGCTGTCTGCAGTCCCTCATATCTTTCCCCTGTTCTTGGTAGGTCTTGAAAAGACTGTCTGCCTGACATCCAAAAAGGAGATTTTTGTCTAAAGGTGAAATCTACAATTTTCGCTTTCAAGTCTTCAGATATGGATTAACTGTGCAACCACACATACCTGTGGAGAATGGAACCAGTGGCAGCTGCTTTGAATGAGACATCTACATAATCAAAACTATGTTTAGTCCTTGGTCTGACTACTTGTATAGCTTAAAGAAAGTACAGTTGTGTCGAATACTTTCTGTAACAGAAAATGTTCAAATGATCACTGCTGCAGCAGCCTTAGCCATAAGGGTCATTATATCATGCCAAGGATATAATAGTTGACCAGCTTCCAAAGCTTCTTGGTACCTTCCACACATCCAAACCATCAGGAAGCTCGAGCTGAGCTGACTATAAGACAAGTTTGGGTGCCAGGTCCTTCAAAGCGTTCCTGAAAACACAGACAGAGAAGCTGGGCCCTGAAAGGACAATGCTAGAAACATGTCTACACCCTGGAATAAAATATTTTTGTTCATATACCATACATGTACATCAAATATTTACCACCAATACCATGATACTGATCATCTATTTCTCCATGATGGTACAAACTATTTCATGCTAGTTTGTTAGCTTTCTTTTTTCCACTTTATATTACTCTCTCAATCTTTACTGTTTATCTATAAACTGTTCACTACCTATATTTATTAAAGGTATGTATTCTTGATTGCTACTTATTTTTTGTATTGTTTGTAAAGTGTTTTTGGTAATGGAGCTTTTCTCCCTGGGCCTCCACTGAAAAAGGGCCACTGACACAGTCAGACATCCCCAGTAAACAAATGAAAAAAAAAAAAAAACACCAAAAAATAGGGGAGAAAACAAGGGAAATGGGAGGAGCAGCTACTGCAGAAGTGATCATACAAACATCTACTGTTCTCGTTAGTTACCTTAAACAACTGTACTTTTTTATCATGCTGATCACTGCTGCGCTAGCCTTAGCTGTATGGCTAGATTACCCTAGCTTACTACATTTTGGAAGTGGAAGAAAGAGAGCCCAGGATGAAGTCTGAAACTCAAATATAGGTCATTACTTAATGACTTCAATCCTCAGTGATTTGCTAGAAAACCACAAAATTTAGGAGGAACATACCAAGAATATGACGGAAAGATTCTGACATTCTGTGAAAAGCTGGACAGTTGAGAGGTATGCACTCAAGAAAGAGAAACACTTTGAAAAAGACTGCAAAGATAAGCAAGTAATTCAAGTATGGAAAAATTTGGCTACCCTGTAGCCTGCAATGAGTTTATAACCAGAACAATCTTGGTGCAGTGGACAGTGCAAAGGGTAGGACAGAGAACTGATAATGTGATCCAGACACACAAAACCTTAAGAAATATCTAAAGTCTGGATGAATACAGATGTGATGATAAGCATCTTTTAAGTCTAGTTTTACCAGGAAACTTGAAAGAAAAAGAAGAGGTAACAAGGCTATGAAATGACAATTTTGAATGTGGGCACTATCACACACAAGTTTAGGAAAGAAAGATCCAGAACTGGTCTCTCTAAGCATTTTCTTACTTTCTTTGGCACTAGGAACATCCTTGAATAAAAACCCTTACCCACCTGGGAAGGAGGAACTGGTTCTATTACGCCTTGGGACAGCATGTGGAAACAAGAGGGTCTGATCTGCAGGATGAGGAATGACCAATGGAAAGGAATAATTTCCTTCCAATGGCACCTTTAACCTTGACAAACTATCTTTAGAACTCATTTGTCAACTATCTGTTGCCAAAGAGAATAGATATGCAGACTTTCTGAAAGAAAAAAAAAAATGGGCCAGGGTGGGAGGGAGTAAATGTCTGATCAACAGTCATTCAGACTTGTCAGACTGTCCTTGGTTTTGGGAGGTTTGAGGCTTCTTTTTGGAACCCCATTGCCATTTCTTTTTAAACTTCTGCTTAACCTGTATTTTGTTGAACATGTTTACTCTGCTTTTTACCAAAGCTGAAGGAGGAAAGAAAGAATCCCTTAGAAAATTTGGAAAGGGAGGGCTGAAAAACCTTAAGAGATTCCCTGGATCAGCTTATACTTTCTTATCACCGTCTGATCATCTCTGCAGCACAGGGATCAAAAACTAAATCTCTAGCCAAAGGGAAATTTAAAATCTCATTTTTATCATCTGGAATGTTCTGAGAATACAGCCATGTAAACCTCCTCAAAACAATACCAGTGGCCATTGCCCTGGAATATGTATCATATACATATTGTAAACAATGAATAGTGACCTGTGCAATAGAAGAAACAGTTAGTTAAAGCAGATTTTTCCTTACAAGACGAAAAATAAAAGTTAACATACTCACCATAACTATGCATCTGCGTTGTCCATTTTCATTGTTTTTCAACAAATGGGTTCAGATCCAATCCTTGGATCCATTTCAGCTACTTTCTCTTGATTCTAGGTTCTGATTCTCCAGCTCCTCCCTTACCCATAATATGCTCCTGACCACTGTGTTACCTTAGATTGAGTTTGTTGCTATTACACATCACAACAAGGTATCTTAACACTGACATAACAGGAAGGTGACAGCTGAAAGAACGGGATCTCATACAGGAACTATGGTTCCTATCAACAATTCCAGTAGGTCTCTCCCAAAGACATGGATAGCTGGAAGGTGGGAGGGAAACTGAGGAAGAATGAAAACTGACAATTCAGCTGCATAGTTATGATGAGCACACAGCTTTTATATCTGACAATATGATTTTCATTCATTCCTCAATGAACAGGACAGAGTCTCCAGCTACGGTAACCTTGGGTGGTCCTCATGGAAGGATGTTCTGGATAACTGCAGAATCAAATGCAGCTCTGTTTCTAAAGATGATGTCCAATTTGTAATGCGCAATAAAAGTATGAGCATTAGACCAAGTGGCAGCTGCACAAATGTCATCAATGGAGGCTCTAGCCCAAAAAGCAGCTGATGTACCTATTGACTTAGTTAAGTGCGCTTTCAGCTGTCTTTGTAAGGTTAAGCTCTCAAGGAATAAACATAAGAAAAACAATCTGTTATCCATTTGGCTAGTGTAGTTTTGGAGACTGTCTTCTTTTTTAGTAATAAAATGGAAAAAACAAACAACTGATCACCTTTCCTAAATTCTTTAGTCCTGTGAAGGTAAAAGTGAAGTTGCCTATGTACATCTCAAATATGAAGACTATATTCTCCTTTACTGTCAAATTTGGGAATGAAAACTGGTAAATTGATTACTTGATTGATGTCTGCTTTAGAAGCAACTTTTAATAGAAAGGAAGGATTAGTGCATAAAGTAACTATCTTTGTGAAAAATCAAATACGGTGGTTTCAAAGAGAATGCTTGGAGTTCAGATACTCATCTTGCTGAAGTTATAGCCACCAGAAAGACCGTTTTCCAAAACAGAAATTTAAGGTCTACTTTAGCCGAAGGTTCAAAAGGTGAGTGCACCAAAGTCTGTAATATAAAGGCAAGTCCTAAGGTGGAGTGGGGTCCCTAATTGGAGGTCTAATGAAAAAGGTACCTTTAAGAAAGGTCTTACATAACTTAGATGAAGCCAAAGCAGAAGCATCATCTCCAATGGCGTAGTTGGAGGTGGCTGCAAAGTGAACTGTGATGGTGGAGAAACCTGCCCAGTTTTGAAAGATGGAGGCAATAAATCTAAAACAGCAGGGAGTGGAGCAGTGAAAAGATCTAACTTTCTCTGATGAGCCCAAAAAGAAAAGATCTTTGATTTACTCTTGTAAATCTTCCTAGTCGAAGGTTTGTGACATGAAAAAAAGAATTGTGAACTACTGATGAAAGCCTGGATTGTTTAGCCATCACTGTAACTGGAAAAAACATGCAATCAGCTTGAGGCCTGCAATGTCTGGATGACTCATCCCTGATGGGGGAACAGGAGGTTTGGACTGGGATCCAGTGTCCATGGAGAACAAACTAGGTGAGACCACAGGAAGGGAATCCACAGTTGCTGAGGCCAGAAGGGGCAATGAGGATTACTTTGCTCTTCAACTGAAGTGCTTTCTGAAGAAACCTGGGGATTACAGGCAAGAGAGGGTAACCATAAAGGAGACCAGAGGGCCAAACACAGACTAGAGAATCTGTCTGTGAATGTCCCTGAAGGGGGATTACAGCAAAGAACCTGCTGCATTTGTTGTTAAGGAGAGAGGCAAAAAGATCGTAGCACAGTTAGCCCCATTTGTGGAAGATCATATTTGCCAGACTGACTGACTGAGACATCACTTGTAAGGCTCCTGCTGAGCTTGTCTGCTAAGATGTTGGACTTCCCTGGTATGTGTATCACTACAAAAAAACTGTTGGAGATAACCCACTGCCAAACTCTCATTGCTTCTCGGCAAAATGGGTAAGACCTGGTGCTCCCTCTTGTTTGTTGATGTACCAGACTACCAACATCTCCATATGAATAGCAATAGTTCCTAGTGGAAGAGAGCTCTGAAGGGCCTGCCAAGCTAGAAGCACTGCTCTCATCTCCAGGACATTTATATGCAAATTGGTCTCTTCTGGGGACCACGTGCCTTGAATGATTCTTCCCAAGTAATGCCCTCGCCCCATCCCCACCCCAACTGGGAGGAGTCCTTGGTCAATGTGGAGTTATCGGGAGGTACATCAAATGGACACCCTTGACAAATTTCTTCAGAGTGTATCCACCACAGCAGGGATTTTCTGCAAGCATGAGATAATTTTATCTGATATCATAAGGGATGTCGATGAAAAGACCAGTGCGCTGTTAAGAGTCCACTAAAGAATTCTCATATGAAGGCAAGCAGTGGGTATTAAAGTTACTGCAGCAGCCATCAATCCTAGAGTTTTGATTACGATTTTGCTGGGGGAGAAGGATAAACAAGAACCTGTATGACATGCAGTTTCAAAGTAAGAACTCTGTTTTGAGTCAGAAGAGCTAGACAATTGACTGTGTGTTGTCGAGCCCTTATAAACTCCAAGAATTGAACTGGGTGAAGCTGTGACTTGGCCAGACTGATTGTAATTCCCAGACAGTGAGAAAATTGGGAGTAAGTAATCTCTGGCTCTTTCCAGAAGATGGCTAAGGAGCCAGTCGTCTAAGTAAGGAAACACTGAATCCGAGCAGTTTTAAATGAGCTGCTACCACTGCCATGCATTTGGTGAACACCCTAGGGGATGTGGTGGGACTGAAGGGCAGGGCTGTGAACTGGTAATGACTGT
Source organism: Protopterus annectens (assembly GCF_019279795.1). Classification (NCBI taxonomy): domain Eukaryota; kingdom Metazoa; phylum Chordata; order Ceratodontiformes; family Protopteridae; genus Protopterus; species Protopterus annectens. Next base: position 1,955,492,138 of record NC_056739.1, read on the forward strand.
CTCACAGATGGAAGCATAGGTATCTTCGAGAGTTGCTTACCTAAATCCCTCTGTAACCTAGTGAAATGTGTCAGGTAATTCAGTGACCGTAAGGCAAAGGTTGCTGAAGCAAACACTCTCTTCCCAAACCTGTCCAACATCCTAGATTCCCTAGTGGTGGATGGAGAGTGGAACTCTGCTCAGCCAGCTCTTTTCTACTGGCTACTGCAACCACCGTGGCATCTACAGGGATTTCCTTGGCTCAGTGCTATCTGTCAGAGGTGGCGCTCAAAATTTTGTCTGGGCATCTGGGGATCGGTTCCATGGAGTCCAGTTCCTTCCACGCCCTGCAAGAGATGAGGTGGGGGACCCAAGTCATAGACGGTCCAAACAAGAAGGCTTCCAAGAGCACCAATTCCTCCTGGGAAGGGGTTTGGGAAGACCAACAACTTTTCTGGTGAAGGATCTCTAAGATGTCTCCAAATGAGAGATCTTCAGGTGAAGATCTAGGGGACCCTTCACCTTCATCAAAAATGATGTCTTCTGTGGGGAATCTAAGTGCCTCCTCTTGCATGACCTCTTTCGAGGAACCTCTTCTGTGGGGTGTTGTGAAGAGGTGTCAGAAGAAGTGGGAGTTCCCTACAGGGAACTGCTTGGAAACTCAAACAGGCTGGCTGTCCCTGAGGTGTAGGATGAGTAGACTTGGACACAGGATCAGAACAGGAAACAGAGATTGGATCTGAAACTGCTCTGGGGTGAGAGAAAACCCTCTCCACCACCTTGTAGGTGGAAGGACCAGGAGAAATAGAGGACAATCTCACCGGAGCCGAGACTCTTGAGGTAGATGATCCAAGGCCCTCCCAAACTCTCTGAGGGAGGAGTCAGAGCACAGCTGTCCAAAGCTGAAGCCCTGAAGGGAAGCAACAACTCCGAAAACTTTGGAGTCAAAGTCAACCCTTGAGATCCGACACCAATGCTTTGACTCCAAGAACCACTATGCTCAAGGGGGGAAGGAGCCGATCATATCAGGGAAGTCGCCACAGTGGAAGATAGGGGTATCTCTGGAACCAACAGTTCAACTCTCGAAGATCTTGGATCTGAGGGCTGTGAAATGGCAGGTCGGATCAGAAAAGGAGCAATAACAGAATGGAAAAAAGATTTAAAGCTCATGGATCCGATGGGAACAGAGCCAACAAGACCACCATCTGGATCTGTGTTCTGAGAAATTTTCTCATCATCCTATCCACCTCTGCCTCAGAAAGACTTTAGGAGGCCTGAAAGACTCTTCAGGGATCACCTGAAGGAAGGGAGCCCTCAAACTCCAAGATACCAACTTCGGGGAAAAACCTTGGACTACGGAGTAGAACAGACTTAGCAATGGCAGACATCGAATCTATAGGCTTTGGATCCAAACTCTTGAAAATCTTATAAGGAGGCTCAGAAGAAAGCACTGACTTTGGAGATCATGCAGGGGTGCACTCTGGGCTCCCTAGACTTATGAAAATGGGTTTGAGCCTCTGATGTTGAAATACCAGATGAAGGAGCAGAAGCTGAAAGGAGGCCTTTTAGTACTAGCTTACTACTCCTATCACTTATGGCCCTGGTATTAAAAGCAGCACAGATGGAGCAGGAGGTGTCCAAGTATGCCAGGCTTAGACAATAAATGCAATCCTTGTGGGCATCAGAGTTGGGAATCTTATGCCCACAGGAAGTGCACTTCTTAAACCCTGTCGGCTTTTCCACCATATTGGGAGATAACATGTGGCAGAAAGCCTGATGAATAAAGAAGAAAAGGAAAGGTTTTTTTTAAACTATAAAAAAAGATTTGTACCGGCAATGATAAAACAAAATACCGTAAAGTGAGGTACAGGAAGGAAGAAAGGTTACCAACAAAGGTAAGGAAGATTACCAAGAATATTTCTTAAATTTGACAGACTAGTACAAATAGAGGGCAAGGGAGACTCTTGTAAATGACTAAAAGGAAAGATTTAAAGACAAAAATATAAATTTTACATTCCCAAAACCCACAACAAGCTCAAGAGATTGCAATCCTGACCAAACTGTAGAGTGACAAATGAGATCCGAGGAAATATATGATCAGGGGCATTATGGCTAAGGGAGGAGCTAGAGTCTCAGATCCTAGAATCGAGAGAAAGTGGCCGAGTCAGATCAAAGGATCAGATCCAAACCCATTCACTGAGGCACGAATGAAAATAACATCAAATCAAAAGTTATGTAATTACCATAAAGTTTCACTTGTGTTGTTCATTTTCATTCTTCCTTAACCATGGGGTTCGGATCCGAACCTCGGATCAGACTCGGCTGTTACTCATGGCCAACTAAAACTCTCGAGCTCCTCCCTACCCGTAATGCACTAAACCCTAACACACCTCAAACCTTGTTTGCTAGATGACATAAATAGATATTGAATGTTCCTAACAAAAGACACCAACATCTGGAGCTCCATATAAGACACTGGTGTTTTTCTGGGTTGTCTTAACATCTTATTCTTCCAGAAGTCCATGATGACAAAGGTTGGGGGTTGGTGGGAGGGAATTGAGGAAGAATGAAAATGGGCAACACAGATGAAACATTATGGCAAGTACATAATTTCTTTGCCTGATGTTGTCAACTTTCATTCATTCCTCAAACACTGGGACACAGTTCCCAGCTAGCTGATATCCTGGGTGGACTCTAAGGATGGATGTTCCTCAGCACAATTGAACTAAAGGCTGCTCTTCCACTTGAGACCAGATCCAATTTGTAATGAGTTACAAAAGTATGAGGATTAGCCCAAGTAGCAGCTGCGCATATGTCATCCATGGAATGACTGGATAAAAATATTGACGAGGTTGCTATAGATCTAGTAGAGTGAGCTCTTAAAGGTTTTGGTAATGAAATGCCCGCTTTATTATAGACAAAGGCTATGCAGTCCATATTCCACCTTGCCAATGTTAGCTTTGTAACACATTTGCCCAATTTATCATCTCCAAAGGATAAAAATAACTGATCAGATTTTCAAATGTTTTTTGTTCTGTGCAAGTAGAAACACAACTGTCAATGAACATCCAACAAATATAACATATATTCAACTTTGTTTTTGAATTTTGGAAAGAAAATGGGAAAGTTAATGGACTGATTGCTACTGAATTCCAACACCACCTTAGGAATGAAGGAAAGATTGTTTTTAATGACACTCTACTCTTACGGAAAATCAAGTAAGGAAGTTTAGAGGATAACAGTTCTTAAGTTCTCCTAGCAGAGGTGATAACCACTAAAAATATTGTTTTCCAAGTCAGAAATTTAAGGTCACATTTTCCTGCTGGTTTGAAGGGGGAATGGATTAAGGCCTGCAACTGAAGATTTAAATCCCATGGAGAAGTAGTATCTTTATAAGGTGGACTAAGTAAAATAGTACCTTTTAGGAAAGCCTTGCATATCTTAGTAGAGTCTAGAGAAGAACCGTCAACTCCTACATGAAAGTTAGAGATTGCTAACTTTAACAGTACAGCAGGCTAGCTCCCTCTCTAAAAATTTCTGCCAAAAACTCTAGTACACTTAATGTAAGGCTTGAAAAACGGGTCAATAAGTTTTTGCTGTGCCCCCACTTACACCTGTAGACTTTCCTAGTGGAGGATTTATGGAAGACAAAAGTATATGAAACAGTGAAGGATAGCATAGGTTGTCTGGCTATTAACGGAAGTGGAGAAACCATGCTGTCAGCTTAAAGTTTTGAGATATCTAGATAAATCAGGCCTGTTGGTGGGACAACAGGTCTGGAATCGTATCCAGAATCCAAGGTGGGTAAAGAAGATGAGGCCAAAGGAAGGGGAACCAAACTTGTTGAGGCCAATAAGGTGCAATGAGGATGCCTTTGCTCTTCAACCTTGGAGATTTCTGTAGGAATTTGGGAATCAGTGGGGCTAGTGGATAAGCACAGAGAAGACCGGAGGGCCAAGCATGGAGTGCAGTGTCCCTCAGTGATTTTCCCATTGGGGGGGATTAGGGCAAAAAAGCTGCTGAGATTGCTGTTTACGGGAGATGCGAAAAGATCACAGCAAGGCTGGCCCCATTTAAGGAAAATCATGTCTGTCACATTTTTGTTGAGAGACCACTCATGAGGTAGTAGAACAGACCTGCCCAATTTGTCTGCTATCACTTTGGACTTCCCCAGAATGTGCACTGCTGTCAGAAAGTGGTTGGCTGACATTGTCCATTGCCACACACTGAGGCCTTCTCGACATAAGGAATAAGACCTGGTTCCTCCTTGTTTGATGATGCACCAAACTATTGACATATTGTCTGTTTGGATCATAATTATCCACAGAGGTACAGCATTCTGGAAAGCTTGCAACACTAAAAGCACTGCTCTCATCTCCAGGACATTTACATGCAAATTGGCCTCCTTGGGGGACCAAGTGTCTTGGACTGTTTTCCCTAGAAAGTGCCCCCCCCTCCACACACACACACACAATCGGAGATGCATCCATGGTCACTATGACCTTGTAAAAGCTGATCTGACCTTATCCACCACCAAAGGTTTTTCTTGCATGTCTGTGTAACCCTTATTTCAGCTGACATCCATTGATAAAATATTTGATGACTGGGATGCTAGCATCCACTGAAGAATTCTCATATGATATCTTGCCAGGGGAACAAGCATTATGGCCGCTGACATTGACCCTAAGGCTTGAAGAATCAATTGGGTTGAAATTCTGGTGGTAAAAATAATTTCTGCAACCTGGAATCTTAATGTATGTACTCTGTTTCGGGGAAGCGAGGCTGTTGCAAATACTAGATTGAAATTTATGAATTCCAGTGTATGAGAGGGGTACAACTGAGATTTGCTGTAATTTATTGTAATTCCCAGAAGGGAGCAAGTTTGGAGAGGCCAAACAACAAACAAAAAGGGATAAACAAAACTACTTACTAGACATTCAAAACAAACATTCCAAAATCCCCCAAAAGTTCTGGCAGGCTATCAATTCCCTTCTAAAACCTGGCAAAACTACCACCCCAGCTCCCAGCACCAATACTGATAATGACAGGATAGCTTCTCAATTTAACCATCACTTCACAGAATCTATTCTCCCATTATCTACCCAGCTATCCAACAATAACTCTAAATTCACCCCAACTATAGATCAAAATAACATACCCACCTTTACACTCTCACCTGCACCAACCTCCACAGTTAGAAAACTACTCTCTAAACTAAAACCCACCACTCTTCACAGTAGATGGTCTACCCACTAATTTTCTAAAATTAGCTGCAGAGTCGCTAGCCTCCCCTGTCTCAATTCTTATAAACCGCTCTATACAAGAAGCTTACATCCCCCAACTACGGAAAGTATCATATACTATTCCCCTTCACAAAGGCTGCAACTCCTATGAACTATCAAACTACCGGCCCACTGCTATCCTATCCCCTCTTTCCAAGCTCCTAGAGAAATGTATTCACACCTAGGTAATACACTTCTTAACCTCACATAATCTCCTCTCCCTCACACAGCATGGCTTCCGCCCGAAGCACAGTACAACTACTGCTCTTCTCTCCTTTACCAGCCAGGTTAACCAACTAAGAAAAAACTTCTTCCTATCAGCCATATTCTTAGATCTATCTAAAGCATTTGGCATGGTCTCGCATAACCTACTTTTAAGACACTTTATCCACCATTTCCTTCGCCCCATCCACTACTTCCTGGTTCAAAAACTCTCTCTCTGATAGTATACCTTGCCATTTGACTGATTGTTTTCTATCACCTCAACTACCGACTACTATAGGCATCCCTCAAGGATCAATACCAGGTCCTCTACTATTCACCATTTTCACTAACAAACTACATGCCTCCACCCTGCATGCATCACTTATACAGTATGCAGATGACTCCACACTAATCTGCTCAGCCCCATCCATAACCACTCTTCAAAAGCTTACTCAAGAATCCTTCCAATCGTGGAACAATGGATTACTAAGATCCAACTTATTTTAAACCCCAACAAGACCAAATTACTCCTTTTTACCCCCAATAAAACCAAAACCACATCTCCTTCCTTCGCTATCACATCCAAAAACGGCACCATAACCTCCCCCCTCCCCCCATACTAAGCTCCTCGGTGTTGAAATAGATAAGGATCTTCACTTTGATGTCCATATCTCGCAAACCATTAAAAAGGTACATAAAAAATTAGGAACCTTATACAAACACAAACGGTTCCTATCAGAACAAGCCCAAACCCACCTCTTGTCTACCCTAATGTATGCATCATAAATCCTAATTCATATCAGGAAAACAGACCTAAACAAACTAGAATCGTGTTACAATAAAACTGCAAAATTTGCCAATAACTCACTTTTAGAAGTCATCACTGTCTTGCCCTAAAGGAACTACAGTGGTTAGAACTCCCTCAGCTAATTAGTTACCATCAACTAGTGCTCACTTTCAGCATAATAAGGAACCCCCACAAAACCCCAGCCCTAAACCAACTACTAAACCAATATTCAGCAATCCGTCCTCTGTGCTCATCCAATGAAACTCTGCTCTGCATATTCAAAGCTAACAATACTGCAGGTTAAGCTCTTTTCTCTCACACCATCGCTAGGGAATGGAATAACCTCCCACAAAATATCTCCTCAGCACCATCTATCTCACTTTTCAAAAAGTCACTCCTCTTGCAGTCATGGCTCTGTCCTTGCATCACATAAATGTTTTCCTGCTACCCTCCTCTATTCAATACTTACCACCTCTAATATACAGTACTCAAATGCTCCCATACAGGGCCTACTATCTTGCAAATTATTTTATCTTGTGAGATGTCTCCTTAATGGCATCAGTTTTTGATTGCATCACTCAATGTGCGTTTTGTTCTACCAATACTGACATTCAGGGTCTACTATGTATAAGCTAAGCTTGCTCAGAACAAACTATTGCATAGTATATCTCTTTGAATGTATATATATCTCTGTACAGAATTATTGTTTTTTGTTTGTAATTGTGTTGTTGTGGAGCTTTTCTCCCGGGGCCTCTGCTACAAATGGACCTCGTTCCAGTCGGACTTTCCCAGTAAACAAATGTAAAATAAAAATAAATAAACCTGGTCTCTCGCTAATATGAGTAGATGCCTGGTCATGGTGGTAATAAGCCAGTCATCTAAACATGGAAACACCTGGAATCCCTGCAGTCTCAAGTGAGCTGCCATCACTGCCATGCAATTGGTGAACATCCTGGGTGCTGTGGTGAGACCAAAGGACAGGGCTTGGAATTGGTAATGATTGGCTCCCAGCCAGAAGCATAAGTACCTCCTGGACTGCATGTTCAATTTTATGTAATATGCATCTTGAAGGTCTATAGACCACATCCAATTGTCCTTGTCTAAAAATGGCAGAATGAACTGAACCGTAAGCATTTGAAAATTTAAATGTCAGAATGACTTTTTCAAGTTGATGAGATCCAGAATTGGTCTCCAGTCCCCTGTTTTCTTTGATACTAAAAGACTCATTAATAAGTTCTGGACTCTATCTGGTTTGGTGAGACCTCTTGGGTGACACTTTTTTTTATTTTTTTCTAGCAACTTTTGTATTTCTAGGGATGCTATTTTCCTCTGATTGAGTGGAACATCGGGAAATATTTGTGAGAATGGAGGGAGAAGTGAAAAAGGAATTATAGAACCTTTGGGAATCATCTTCTGCACCCAAGTGCCATTTGTGGCATCTAGCCAAGCTCTCTGGTACAGGGATACATGACCACTGATTGACTCCAGAGGGGGAAAATCAGGCCTCCTTTCAGGAGCGATGATAGGGTCAGTCAGAGAAAGCATCTGTACACCCTTAATTCTGCAGGCCACCTCTGCCGTGTGGGCGACATCTTCCATTAGTGTTCCCCCTTACCTCTGGGGGAACCTTTGCCACGTGGGTGCTGGAAAGGACCTTGAGATGTTTTGAACCACATTTTTCATCCCTCTCATTGATTCCTAAAGAAGGTTCTTTGAATGGTCAAAAAATGTACTACTACTGCAGAGAGGATCTTTCATCTTTTTCACAGCTACAGTGTGTATCCTTCACCTTGGGGCCAAATAAGGAAGATCTGTCAAAAGGAGCACTGACGAAAGAAAGACTTGAAAGGCTCAGCAAAGCCACACAAGTGCATCCAGGCGTGTCTCTTATTGAGATGCCTGAACCTGCCACCCTTGAGGTACCCTCAGCTACATGAGAGATAAGCCTTATGGATTAATTAGAGATGGACTGAAAGTTTGCACACTGTGAGGCTACTGAAGTTTGAGTCTCTGCAGTAGTGGGTCCCTGAAAGAGTATTTGATAGCTCCTTTATCAAATCTCTTTGCAACCTAGTGAAATGTGCCAAATAATTCAGCGACCTAACAACAAAGGTTGTTGAAGCACAGACATGCTTCCCAAATCTGTCCAAAGCCATGGACTCTCTATTAGGGGGGATGGACACCGGAACTTTGTTCTGCAAGTTCCTCATTCGTGACCATGGCATTCAATGGTACTCTCCATTGCTCCAATACTGCCTTCCTATCGGAGGTGCCAGAATTTGTCTGATCTCTTGAGGATAGGTTCAACCATATCAGGTTCCTTCCATGCCCACTGAGAGTTGAAATTATTTCATCAGTGGGCAGAGTCATCCAGGAAGTAGATGGGCCAGATCCAAATGCCTCCAGAAACAGGGATTCCTCTGGAGAAGGATTTTTGGAGGAGACCCACCCAATTGCTTGAGGATCTCTAGAATGTCTCCAAATGAGAAGTCTTCAGGTGGTGATCTGGGAGATCCTTTCCCTATGTCAAAATCAGTGCCTTCTGTGATAGATTCCTGTGGAAATCTAAGTGCCTCCTTTTGCACTTTCTCTTCCAGGGAACATCCTCCGTGGATGTTCGGGGAAGTGTTGGAGGAGACAGTATTACTCTGCTGGGTAGTCTGGGCGGATTGGACTCACTGTCCCTGTGGAGTCAAATGTCAAGGGTCACGGCACAGAAACACATGACATGTCGAAGGAAGATCCGATGGGGGACAGCCAATCTGTTCTGCCGAAGCAGAGAAAGTACAGTTGTGTACACTTACCATAAATGTAGATGTTCGAGTGTATTCACTGTTGCAGTCATTACATTTGGGTAATCTGCTAGCAGGTGCCCTCAGTCGGCCTGAATTCCAAAGTCTTGGGTCCTGCGTCGGTTGCTGTCTTTTCTCCCATGATGTCAGGTTGGCAGGGGTATAAAACATGCAGCCGACGCCATTTTCTTTAGTTTTGCTTGCCCGCGATGTCAGGTGTCACCAAAAAGGTAGCATAACTATAGATATATACATGCATCAAAATAAACTTTATCTTCATCTACAAGCAAATACACCACAAAGGTAGTAGAGGATAGAGAAGGAAAGATAAATTTTAGAGAGACGGGGATGGCGGGTGGGTAACCTGGACTGCAACAGTGAATACACTCGAACATCTACATTTATGGTAAGTGTACAGAACTGTACTATGTTCTTCGTGTTTCACTGTTGCAGTCATTACATTTGGGTAGAATCCCAAAGCTATGGTAGGGAGGCTGGAGTTAAATAGCATTAGGTGCGGCTATAAGGCCCTGCAGAACTGCAGTGGCAAAGCCTGCCCTGGATTTAGAGTAAAGAGGCAAACGGTAATGCTTTGTAAAAGTGTGAACAGAGCTCCAAGTAGCAGCTTCTAGAATGTCTTTGGTTGGTACTCCTCTTAGAAAGGCTGCTGAAGTAGCTGCAGCTCTGGTGGAATGAGACCTAATGGCCTTGGGTACAGGTTTCCCAGGGTGTAAGTAGTAAAAGCGGATGCAGTGGCTTATCCACTTTGATAATGGCTGCTTTGAAATAGCCTTTCCTTCTGATCCTGCAGCATATGACACTAGTAGTTGCTCAGTTTTTCTTAGAGATTTAGTCCTGCTCAAGTAGAGTCTTAGCTGTCTGTGTACGTCCAAAGAATGCAGAATTCTCTCCCCTTGTTCTGTGGGCTTGGATAGAAGGTTGTCAGGTGAATTGTTTGGTTAAGGGCCACACTGGAAACCACCTTATGCATAAAAGTAGGATTTGTCCTCAGAGACACTCTGGGTAAAATATGATAAAAGGCTCTATGGCCATGAGGGCCTGAAGCTCTGAGACTCTTCTTGCTGAAGTAATTGCTAGCAGCAGAGCTGTTTTCCATGATAAGAACTTTAGGTTCAAATGGAGGTAGGGTGAGTTTTCCAATACATAATTGAGGTTACATGCAGGTAATGGTGATCTTCTAGGAGGCCTTAAGTTTTTGGCTCCTCTGAAAGTAAAGGATGAGAAAAACTAGGTGGCTCCATATTGTAATGAGCCGAAATGGAGGCATTGATTTTGATTGATGAGAAAGATAGGCCTCTGTCCAGCATCTCCGTTAAGTATTGTAATATCTGAGGAATATTTGGTTCTACTTCATCAGTTCCTTGTGCTTGATTCCAAGCACAGAATCTCTTCCATTTGTCAGCATAAGATTTTCTAGTACTAGGCCTTTTGGCTTCCAAAATGACATCCATCACAGCCTTACTGAGAGGTGTTATTTGTATGGCTACATGATTACACATGCTTCCAGGTTCAGGGTCTGTAGTTGATTGTGCAGGATCTGATTGTTTTGCTGGGACAGTAGTTGTTGTCTTAGAGGCAATGTCCAAGCTGGGTATTGAGACAAGTGCCTTAGGATTGGGTACCAGTATTGGCGGGGCCAGTCCACGGCAATTAATATCATCTTTGTTCTCTTTGGTAGAAGAGGCAGAGGAGGAAAGGCGTAAACAAATAGGTTTTTCCAACTGAAGGATAGGGCGTCCACTTTCCATGCTTGTCTGTGATAAGTCCTTGTGCAGAATCTTTTCAATTGGTAGTTTCGAGAGGAAGCAAATAGATCTATGTCTGGGCTCCCCCATTTCTCTGTTATCATGTTGAAAACTTGTAGATTTAGTTTCCACTCGTGATGATCCATAAGGTTTCTGCTTAAATCGTCTGCCAGAGTGTTTTGTTTTCCTGGCAGGAACTGAGCTTGAAGATGTATTTTGTAAGTTATAGCTGTGTCCCACAGTGCCATGGCTAGTCTGCAAAGGGGGTATGAGTGTGTGCCTCCTTGCTTGTTTATATACCACATGACTGTGGTGTTGCCCGTCTTTATCAGTAATTGTCCTGGATGAAGTAAGTCCTTGAAGGCTGTTAGGGCATTTTGCACTGCTAGCATCTCTTTCTGGTTTATAGGTAGATGCATTTGTTTTGGTGTCCATAAGCCCTGAATGCATCTTTCTGCCATGTGGGCCCCCAGGCATAATCTAAAGCATCTGTTGTTAAGGTCTGGCTGGACTGGGGTAGAGTGAAGGGCAGCCCCCTGTTTTGGTGACATGCCTTTGCCCACCAAAGAAACTCCTGTTGCAGGCAGGGAATGACAGGAATCATTGTTTCTAGGCTGTGTGCATGTTGGCTCCATAAACATTTTAGGTACCACTGAAGTTTCCTCATATGCAGTCTTGCATATGGAATTAGTAGGATGCAGGATGCCATGAAGCCCAGAGCCTGCAGAATTTGCCTTGCAGAAGACTGGGTTTTTGTTGCCATCAGTTTGAAGTAAGTAGTCAGTTGCCTTTGTTTGTCTGGCGTGAGGCAAGCCATCTGGGAAGTTGTATCCAAGCTTGCACCCAGGAATGTTATCTTTTGAGAGGGTACTAGTTGTGATTGCTTTTCGTTTACTGTGTACCCTAGGCATGTTAGAAGCCTTCTCACAAATGCCAGGTGTCGAAGAAGAGTGTCCTTGTTCTCTGCTTGAATGAGACAGTCGTCCAAATAAGGATATATTTGTATACTTCTTTGTCTGCAAAATGCAATTACTGGTGTTAGGCACTTAGTAAAGACCCTGGGCGCAGTAGATGAGCCAAAGGGCAGTCCAGAGAATTGGTAATGCATTAAGCCAGCCTTGAATCTGAGGTATCTTTTGCACAAGTGTCTTACTGAGACATGCAGGTATGCCTCTTTTAGGTCTAAAGTCACCAGCCAACATTCTTGCCCAGCATGAGCAGCAGCTGTTGCAAAGTCAGCATTTTGAATTTTGGAATGTCCAGGAATGTGTTCAAAATCAGTAAGTCCAGTATTGGCCACCAGGCCTGGTCTTTTCTGGGTACCAGGAACAGTCTTGAGTAAAATCCTTGTCCTTTTTCCTGTTCTGGTACTGGCTGAATGGCCCCCATATCCATGAGGGATCTAACTTGTTTCTGTGCCTCTGCCCACTGATTTTTGGGCAGATCTGGCCAACCACCTGCCATTGGTAGAGTGTGGAAATGGAATCTGTATCCGTGTGATACAATGTTTAGTACCCACTTGTCCTGGGTTATTAACTCCCAATTTTGAGCAAAAGGTGATAGTTTTCCCCCTATGGGTGCTGCCAAAAGATAAGTGCTTGGTGTGGGCAGAGGGAAGTCATTTGGACTGCTTTCTGTAGGTATGCGCTTTATCTCCCCCAGATTTGGAGGTGGAAGCACCCCATTTCTTTGACCTGTATGACTCTTGCGCCTGGTATCTGGAACCCTTAGGGCATGTGGATTTGCCCCTTTGAGCTCTGTCCGACACAGGAAAGGACCAATTTTTTGTAGGCCAGTGTCTACTGAATCTTGGTGGCTGCACTTTTAAGAAGTCTTTAACCATTTGCATAGACTTAGCTTTGCCTTCCATTTTCTTTAGAACCTCTTCTGCTTTAGTACCAAACAGAGAATCATGCTGTAAAGGTGCATCTAGCAATTTAGCTTTAACATGATCAGGCAAATTTTGTTCCTTTATCCAGGCATGCCTCCTAATCACAGAACCGGTAACTGCAGCCTTGCAGGAGGCCTCTAAGGAATCAAAACCACACTGCAAAGTATGCTTTCCAACTTGTTCAGCTGCATGCAATAATTCCTGCAATTCTTTATTTTCTGCACATTCTGTAATCAACATAATTTTCTGTTTCAACAATCGCATAACATGTTGCTGGTACTTGATCATATGAAATTGACAGTTTAAGGCCCTGATTGCCAAGGTTGCAGATGTATAAACCTTCTTTCCCCATCTGTCTAGTGCCCTTGAATCCCTGTCAGAGGGTGTAGGGGTTTTTGCTGTTGAGGCCTTAACTCCCTTTGGACCCTGTCAAATAGTTTCAGGATCAGCAGCAGGGTTACTAAAAAAAAAATCTATGTGAATCAGGTACCCTGTAATATCTGTCAGGTTTACTGGGAGCCCAAGGTAAGGAGTCAGGGGTCAAGCTTGACTCCGAAAACACATCATCCACAATGTCTAAAACGGGGGATGGCTAAAGACTTGTGCTGAGGGAGAAGGAGGAAATCTCTGAGCCTCTTTTTGATTCTGAGAAATCTTGACCCTCCCAGTGAAAATGCTCCCTCAATGTATACAAGGTTTCTCCAAATGAATAATCCTCAGGAGGAGATGCAGATGGAATAGACTCCTCAGCATCAGAATCCTCATAGGGGGGTAAAGACAATTCCTGATCAGAGGAGGAATCAAGAAGAAATAGAACCCTGATTTGAAGATTCATAATCAGTGTCTTGCCTAGGCCTCTTATCCGGGGGTGGGTGGGTGGGTAACCCTGATCAAGTAATAAGGTCTTCGGCCATTTTGATCATCTGTTTTTTAGGCATAGAGGCCTGTGCACATGGCTCATGCATCGGTTTCTTAGTTTTAGAAGTTGCTTTTGTCTTTGGTTTTGCAGCTGTTGTCGGTTTGATATAGAAATGTTGAGGTCTGAATACACCCTCAGAAGCCGATGCCTGCTCAGCGGATCCGGACCCATCTGAGGGAGATGCTTCTGTCGGTCCAATACCCTGAGTCTCCTGCAGCATACTGGACTCCGCATGGGTGTATGTAGAGGCCTGTGACTCGAAGGTAGCGGGTATCAGGGGCTGCGAAAGTGCCTCACTGAGTACTGGAGAACCGGCGACTGGCTTAGGAAAAGCTTTGTGGTCAGTTTTGGATCTCAACAGCCTTTCTCTATCCTTTTCTTTGTGTTTTTTATATACTCCGGTGGCTGGATTGTTATCCGATGACATTTCTGGGTAGTTAAATCTGTTTCCAAAATACTTTGATGCAAAAAGATACCGACACTTAATGGTGCGTTGGTTAAATCTAGCACAAAACCGACAGCCAGGCACGTTGTGATCAGGGCCTTGGCAAGGAATACAGTATAAATGGAAATCCTTATGAGGTATTTGCTTCCCACAAGAAATACAACTACTAACTTTTTCTGACATTGGTAAAAAGCAAGAATAAAGTTTCCCCAATGGGGTACTTAGCTTTAGAGGAGACTTCGGTTCTGAAACTCAAACTAAAAATTTTTCAGAAGTCGGCCAACCGGCACTTGTGAAAAAGCTTCTGCTTCGGGCACCTCGCGGCAAGAAACACTAAAGAAAATGGCATTGCCTGCATGTTTTATACCCCTGACGACCTGACGTCATGGAAGAGAAGACAGCAACCGACGCAGGACCCAAGACTTTGGAATTCAGGCCGACTGAGGGCAACCTGCCAGCAGATTACCAAAATGTAATGACTGCAACAGTGAAACACGAAGAACATCACTCTCTCCACTACCTCAAAAGCAGACTGTTCCAGGAAGAAGGAAGCCAATGGAGCAGAGAAGACATGCTTCTGCCATATCAGGCCCATCTTCCAGAAAGGCAACCTACCAGAGGCAGATGTCGCAGTCGAGCTGTCTATGGCCAAGGTGCCAAGGGGCAGAGATGGCTCTGGCAACTTCGGAGTCGACTCCAACACCTCGAATCTGACCGAGATGCTTTGGCTCCAAGAGCCATTCAGCTCTGAATTCATCAGAGTCGGGGTGCTCAAAGAAATATTTAGATCCAAGGAAACCACTGTCTTTGGATCAGACACAGACAGTCTCAGCAAACACAGATCCAAGGACTCTGAAACAAGTGTTAAATTGGAGAAGGAGACAGCACTGGAGGGGTACAGCTGGCTACATTTTCCTGAACTAAGGGGGTAACAGCAAGGAGAATTCTCATCTGTATCTGCCCTGAGAGACTTCCTCATCATTCAACCCATGTCGGCTTCAGTGAGATACCTGGAAGAATGAGATTAAGCACCAGATGGTGTCTTGGACCGCCATCTCTCTATGAAGGGAGATGGGATTCTAGAAGGCACTGCGTCTATAGATGGAGAGTATCGGATTAAGGGAAGTACCTTAGGAAATAAAGCAGTCAGATCCAAAGACCTTTCAGAAGATGCTGTCGCAGTCTTGGAGCCGGACGGCTTCAGATCCAATCTGGACTTTTTGTGTGGAGGCTCCGTAGAAGACAGAGTTGAAGAACCTGACTTTTTCAGGGACTTCTATGGAGCGTCCTTAGAAGCTGCCTTAGGGGGCTGAGCCCCAAACATGGCTTCCAGGAGAGTAGTGGGCAGTAAACCTTTTAAACTCAATTTATTTTTAAAGTTAGCTATAGTTCACGGATTGAAACTTTGACAAATACTGCATTCTACATTAGGATGTTACAGGCCTAAACAACAGATGCAGAGATCATGTGTCAGAACAAGGTAACTTGTGGCCACATTTTCTGCATTTCTTAAACCTTTTTCAGATATTATGAAAATGGCTAGAAAAGAAATAATAGAAAGTTTTTTTTTTTTTTTAGGGTAAGGAGTAAAAAGAAAAAAAAGATACCAACTATGGTACAAAAGGAATATATCAATGGTGTAAGAGAAAGGTCAGAAAAGAAAAAAGACGTATACAATTAGCAAAAGTTTAAATTCTTAAGAAAAAAATGGTATGTAAAAAATGCACTAAATATACACAGGAATGAGAAAAGGGAAAAAAATATTATTGCAAAGCACTTATCTGAAAAATGGCTCGACAGCAAAGCTGACCACATCTATATGTGAAAAGCAACAAACGAGATCTGAGGTAAGTTAGGGTTTGGTACATTATGGGTAGGGAGGAGCTTCAGAGTTTCAGCTGGCCACAAGCTATAGTAACAGCCGAGGTGGATCACAGGTTCAGAGACGAACCCAATGACTGAGGAAGAATGAAAATTGACAACATCAGAGCAATAAATATATGTTGCCCAATTTTCATCCAGTTCAAGGATGGGTTGTTGGATCCTACCGAATTCAACCTTGGGACAGATCTTGAAGTTCTTCGGCTCCAGGGCACTGACTCCTCCCCTAACCATAACTTCCTGGTCTCCATCCTACCACCTCACATTGAGTTTTGCCACCTGACAAATAATATATATCAAAGTATCTGCAAAACTCTTACTCAAATGAAAAAGGGGCATCATTCTGGCTAGTTTCTAAATGATATGAACTAAACCATGCCATGGTTAAGAGCGCTGGTAGTGGTGACAGATTACTGATAGAGAACGCCAAGGTCGACCAGTCTTTAGAGTCTCAATAGGGACAATTTTGGCAAGGAGCAGGTAGGGGGGATGTTGAACTGGAAAAAAATCAGATAACATTAATCTATCGTTATAGTAAGTACATAACATTTGTATCCAATGATGTCTATTTTCATCTGATTCAATCATGGGACAGATTCCCAAGCATCTAGTCATGGGTGGTATCAGGGAAGGACATGCCTAAGAATGGCAGATCCAAAGCAAGTTCAAGATCTTGATTGTTCATCCAGCTTACAATACAACACAGATATATGAATTCATTGACCAAGTAGCCACTGCATGGATTTATCCTCAATTGGAAGTTTGCTAGCAAAGGCTGTAAATGTGGCCATAGAAAGTACAGTTGTGTACACTTACCATAAATGTAGATGTTCGAGTGTATTCACTGTTGCAGTCATCACATTTGGGTTATCCCTGCCAGGGTAGTCCCCAGCCGGCCCGAATACCAGAGGCTTAGTATTTCTCTGTCAGTTGCTGTCGCTTGAGGACTGACGTCAGGTTGTCAGTAGTATAAAGTAAGGCAGCAGATGCCATTACATCAATTTTTCTTGCCCTAACCTGTCAGGAGCTCCAAAGTAGGAGGCCAGGCTCAGGTGGAAGAACCACACCAGTGGAAAATAAATACCAATACGTCCCTTGTAAGGAAAGGGGAACAATAAGGAAGAATGGTAATAAAAGGAGAAAGAGATGAAAAGGGGATGGAGGGAGGGAAACCAGGACTGCAACAGTGAATACACTCAAACATCTACATTTATGGTAAGTGTACGCAACTGTACTATGTTCTTTGTGTTTCAATGTTGCAGTCATCACATTTGGGTAGATTCACAAAGCTGAGGAAATGGGTGGAGGCAGTCAAGGAAACTAGGGGCTGGCTAGGATTCCCTGCAAGACTGCACAGGCAAACCCTGCCCTGGATTTGGGGAAGAGAGGCAGGTGGTAATGCTTGGTAAAAGTGTGAACAGATGTCCAGGTGGAAGCCTCCAGGATGTCCCTGGTGGGGACTGATCTGAGGAAAGCTGCAGAGGTGTAGGCTGCTCTGGTGGAGTGTTTCTTGACCCCCTTGGAGGGAGGCTTTTCCATGCTGTTTGTAGCAGAAATGGATGCAGTGTGCTATCCATTTGGAAATGGTTTGTTTGCAGAGGGCTTTGCCTTCTTCCCCAATTGATCAGACTTTCTGAAGGATTTAGTCCTGTCTAGATAGAATATGAGCTGTCTGTGCACATCTAGAGAATGAAGAATCCTTTACCCCTTGTTCTGGGGATTATGAAAAAAGGTGGGCAAATGAATGGATTGGTTGAGAGCCACACTGGACACCATCTTGGGCATGAAGGATGGGTTAGTTCTGAGGGATACCCTGTCTGCATGGAAGATGATGAAGGGTTCTACACTCATGACTGCTTGCAGCTCAGAGACTCTTCTGCCTGAAGTGATGGCAAGAAGGAATGCTGTTTTCAGGAGAGAAATTTTAGCTCTGCTGAAGAAGCCGGTTCGAAAGGGAGCAGTGTGAGCTTTTCCATTACAAGGTTAAGGTCCCAAGCTGGTGTTTGGTGCCCTTCTGGGTGGCCTCAAGTTGCTAGCACCTCTTACGGGCTGTTTGATCAGAGTGTGAGAAAAGGGGCTGCTCACTGTGAAAATGAGCAGAAATAATGGAGGCATGATTTTTTTATAGAGGAGAAAGAGAGGCCACTGTGTAGTAGGTCAGCTAACTAATCCAGGATGAGAGGGAGGGAGGGCTGTGCCATACTGGCTTCCGTAGCCTAGATCCAGGTGCAGAACCTTTTCCATTTATCAGCATAAGAGTTTCGGTGCTAGGGCGTCTGGCATCATGGATAACATCCAGAACCTGTTTACTGAGGTTGGCAGATTGGTTAGGGAATAAGCCAAGCTGCCAAACTGAGTGTCTGCAATTGGGGATGCATGAATTCCCCTTCCCTCTGGTTCAGGATGTTTGGAATCTGAGGAAGATGCCATGGAGGCAGCGGGGACAGGCTGCACAGCAATAGGTACCAGTGTTGCTAGGGCCAGTCTGGAGCTGTAAGAATGGTCCATGGTTTTTCCTCCCTTATTTTGAGCAGTACCCTGGGGATGAGAGGTAGGGGAGGAAAGGCATAGACTGGTAGATTGACCAAGGGGAAGGACAGGGCATCAAGTCATGAAGTGAGGCTCCCTGGTGCAGAATTTGCTGAACTTATGGTTGGTGGGGAGGCAAAGAGGTCGACCTTTGGGGTTCCCCAATTCTGAGTTATTAGGATGAAGGTACTTCTGTTGAGTTGATACTCATGTGGGTCCAGGAGATTTCTGCTTAATTGGTTTGCCAGAGAGTTGAGAAAGACTGGTAGGAATTCTGCTAACAGGTGTAGTTGCATGGCAGAGGCTGTGTGCCAAAGGGTCATGGCCAGCCTGCATAGAGGGTAGGAGTGAGTCGCTCCCTGCTTGTTGATGTACCATATCACAGTCAAGAGAGCCCTTGGAGAGAGAAGGGGCTTGAAAGCTATCAAGGCGTGCTGCACAGCCATCATCTCTTTTTGACTGATGTACAGAGGTATTTGCTGTGGGCTCCATTGGCCCTGTATGCACCTGCTGTCCAGGTGTGCACCCCAAGCATAGTCTGATGCATTTGTGGTGAGGGTCTGGGTGGGGGGGGGGGGGGGCAGTCCCTTGTTGAGGGAGCATGCTGTTGCCTACCAAAGAAAATCTTTTCTGAGGCAAGGAATTATAGGTAAAAGAGTTTCCAGGTCTGAGAGTGTTGACACCAAAGGCTCTTTAGGTACCATTGAAGTTTCCTGAAATGCAGTCTGGCATATGGAATGAGTAGTATGCAAGATGGCATGAACCCCAGACAGCTTGCAGGATCTTCCTTGCAGACAGCTGGGGCCTGGTGGCTAGTTCAGAGAAGTAGGTTGTCTGGTTCTCTGGTGTAACGAATGCCATCTGGGATGCTGTGTCCAGACTTGCTCCCAGGAAGATTATCTTTTGGGTAGGCACCTGCTTGGATTTCTTTTCATTGATTGTGTACCCTAGAGAGGTTAGGAGGGTCTTTACAAAGGCCACGTGCTTGAGCAGCTTTTCCTGGCTGTCTGCCTTAATAAGGCAGTCGTCTAAGTATGGGTAAATCTGAATATTTGTCTGCAAAAGGCAATGGCCGGAGCCAGACATTTTGTGAAAACTCTGAGAGCAGTAGATAAACCAAAGGAAAGTGCGAGAACTGAAAGAGTTGAGATCCTGCCCTGAAGTGGAGATATTTCCTGCATGATTCCATGATAGGAATGTGGAGGTAGGCCCCTTTTAGATCTATGGTGGCTAGCCAAGTGTCCTTAGAGGGCATGGGTAGCAACTGCTGGAGGGTAAGCATTTTGAATTTTGGGATAACTAGGAAGGTGTTTAGAATGGATAGATAGAGAATGGGGCACCAGGTGCCCTCTTTTTGGGTACCAGAAATAGTCTGGAGTAGAAACCTTGGACTATCTGCTCTGCAGGAATGTGCTCTACTGCCCTCACAGAGAGCAGGGAAAGGATTTGTTTTTGAGCCTCTGCCCACTGATTTGGTGGTGGATCTGGAAACCCTTTTGGGGTTGGAAGGGTGTGGAAGAAAATTTGTATCCCTGAGACACAATATTCACAGCCCAGTGGTCCTTGGTAATAGTGGCACAGGTGCTTGAGTGAAAGGAGTGTTTTCCTTCTGGGGGTAAGTAAAGGTGGGCAGAAGGAGGGGGTGGAGAAGGTAAGTCATTGTGAGTTCTTCGCATAAGGGGGTGGCTTAGAACTCCCTGGTTTTGAAGTGGAGGTAGTCCACTGCTTAGATCTCTGCATTCCCTGTTGCTGCTGTCTGGGGGGGGGGGGTCTGTTTCAACAGGGCCTAGGCTGGGCTGGTTTACTGGGAAGCAGGAAAGAACCAGTGTTTGGACGGACAATGTCTGCTGAACCTAGGGGGCTGGACCTGCAGGAATTGTTTGCATGGATTTTGCTTTTTCTTCCATCTTTTTTACAACCTCTTCTGCTTTACTGGCAAATAAGTTATCTTTGTGCAAGGGGGCATCCAACAATTTAGATTTGACATGGTCTGGCAGGGGCTGTTCCTTAAGCCACTCATGCCTTCTAATGACAGATCCAGTGACTGCTGCCCTGGAAGAAGCTTCTAGGGTGTCAAAACCACAGTGCAAGGTGTGTTTAGTTACTTGACTTGCAGAATGCATTAACTCTTGTAAATCTTTAGATTTTGCCCAAGCAGGAAAGGAAGGCATTTTTTGTTTAAGGAGTTCCAATGTATGTTGAAATTTCAGCACATGGAACTGACAATTTAGTGCCCTGATACCAAGAATAGCAGAGGTGTATACTTTTTTTTACTCCATCTGTCCAATGCTTGGGAATCATACCTCTCAACTGTCCCGAATTACTGGGTTTTTACCGAGGTTTGGGGTACAAATAATGGGGTGCCACGATTTCCAAGTGGCACCCCTTCATTTCCAATTTATTCACGATTTGTTTTTGATTTTTTAATTTTTCGTGCTTCATGAGCTGACGTCGTGTGCGTGATGACATCAGCTCCACCAGTCTGTCTGAATTGAGCTTGTGCTATTTCCGGCTCTGGTTCAAAATGCTTTTGCGAGTGGCAAGTCACCAGAGCTGGAAAGGATTTTGCTGGATTAAGTTATAAGATGCTTCGCTCAAGTTATAGAGCCAGAAAGGATTTCGCTGGAAGACGCTCTGCTCGATCGAGTTATTGGATTTTATTTACAAGAAGACGCTCGCTGTGTCTGGATGTACTTAGAGGTAAGGAAAGGACAGAATGGTGTGTGTGTGCGTGTGGTATATGTCTGAGTGTGTAGACATGTCCTCTGTTGGACTAGTAGGCCATTCATGATGGGTAGTGAGTCTTACACTGGTTGCTTGCTTGGCTAAGGTCCAATTCTTCCATGAAGCTTTCTTGTAATCCTGAATATGAAAATGAGTATAAGAAGAAGAATAGATAAAAAAAAAAAAAAAAAGATAATTGCTGAATCATGATTTTCAAGCCATCCCCTGCCCACTTTGTCAGAAAGTCCTTACCATGACACTTGCTAAATATTTGTAAAAGATAAACTAGTCTGATTATATTAGGTCAAAAATTTTACTGAGGCACGATCAATGGATCTGGGCATAAAGTAGAATGGAAATATGAAGTGAAAATAGGAATATTATTCAGATTTCAAATACTGAATCATGACTTAAATTTAGTAGCTTAGGTTAAAAAAACTCCCTAGAGCACAAATATTGCTTGTATACAGAAGTATTAAAAGAAAGTTATCAATTGACTTCAGTGGTCCTGCAGAAAATACAACAGATAATATTGATTTCTAATGGCAGAAATGGCCTGTATTCTGCAGTGATTCACACCAAAGATTACTGAGTAATTATCACTGACAGAGTCAGAAACATCAGGATTCAGCAGTATTTTAATCAGACAGGTAACTTTTATGCTGTACAGAACAGCAGCTCAACAGTTCAGCCATTCTGAGCACACTGATCATAGGCTCGAAATGCAACGCATTATGTGATATATGCCCTCTTAAAATGGCAATACCATGCAGAAGTCTTAAAATGACAATATGTATGGTACATACTCACAATATAAAAAAACAGTCTAGCAACTTAACGTACAACCAAACATCCTTTAAAAATCAGGAGAACAAAAGACTTGCTGGAGTCATGAGGCCAGGAGGGCAGCTACCCTGGTCTCTGATGCTTGAGGGATATACGGAAATACTGAATCCAGTTATGGAACTGGTACAAGACTGGTGCTTATTCACCCTTCTGTTTGCTTCTTGTATGTTTTCTTAGTCATTGTTCAATAGGCTTGCTGGTACTAAATCACAACTGTATACACCCACCGTTCTCTCTTATTCCAGACCTTTTAACTGTCCAGAACTGAGCTTTTCTTTTCTCTGACAGCAATAATGCACTTTTGTTATATCAGTCTGATGACTGGATTGAGGGTGATACATTGGTTAATTGAATACAATATAAAGGAAATTCAGTTTTGATTTTGTTCAAAATGCTTAAATCTGTGTGCGTATGTGTGTGTGAAAATGCCCCCCATTTAATATACCTGGTGGCTAAAGGTACTCGGGTTCAAACCCTGTACCTTGGGTACAGGCTAAAAAGAGCCTAAAATCCCTAGCCACCACCACTTGTGAGCTTTGCCATGTTTTTTGTGCTAACAGGTTGAGAGCTGTGGTGAGAAATGAATTCACTAAATGATAGCCATTAAGTTTAAGTCTTCCTGTCTTTCAGAAAGCTGCTGATTTGGCATAGTAGTCAGTAGCTCTGACTGTACTACATAGGGTCCAGGGCTCAAGACTTGCTAGTGAAATGCATGGTGGCAACACAACATTTTACTCTAGCAATTTTACAAAATTATACAAGCAATGCTTAAAATGTGTCCCTGGTTTTTGACCTTTTGCCCCCCCCAAAAAATGAAATTGAAAATAAGTGCGAGAAGCTGTGCAAGATGCCTATGGCTTACACTACTTTCATTCTATTTATAGTGTGGATGTGGAAGTAGACTTTTATGATGGAAATGCTCTGAAATGGGCAGTTTTGTCATTATTGGTTCATGTATTCTGTTTCATTGCCTACAGTACAGCCGACTGGAAAAGTGTTCAAACAAATTTAAAATGTGCTCTAACAAGTGTGTTGTATTATACAAGGAATATAATTTAATAAAGTCAGGAAGGTGCATCAAAGAAAAGAAAACATATATGTTTTTTGTTTTGTGTGCAAGGGGCCAATGATTTGAAAACAGCCCAAAGGTAATCTTTATCCACCACTGGCCAGATACATTTTCTTTGGATGTGGTGTGGGTTTTAATGCTGTTTAAATGAATGTGAGTTTCAAGGGCAGAGAAGTTTTAATGCCAAGTCTATTTTAATTGTGAGACAGTATTGCTTTGTTTACCAGATGTCTATTAGTGTTTGTGCATTGTTGTGCTTTAAAATGTAAAAATAAAATCCAAATAATCACTATAGAAGTAAAGCAGTATGCACACATTAGTGTTTATGGTAAATGGTGTGAAATAGCCAGGCAATGGGACATTGGAATGGCTGCAGGGGGACACTGGTGCCATATTTTGGTTGTCTGTTCTTCAGTTTACGTTTGAAAGTTGGTATCCCACAATTCCACTGGAATGGGTGGGATTACATATGTATGCAAATCTGATGTCGGGAATCCCGGTCTGAGGGGGTGGGATTCTTAGCAGAGGTCGCTTTAATCTCTTTTGGCCCTTGAGAAATGATCTCAGGATCAGCTGTAGGATTTTTAAAAATATATTTGTGTGAGTCAGGGACTCTCTGTAGTACCTGTCTGGTTTTCTGGGAGCTGGAGGAAGGGCGTCAGGAGTCAAGCTGGATTCGAGGAAAACATCCTCCACAACATCCAAGACTGGAGGGATGGCCAAGGCTCTGTGTAGTGGAAGATCTAGGAATTCCCTGAGTCTCTTTTTAGACTGAGGGTAGTCCTGACTCTCCCAATGGAAATGTTCCCTTATAGTATGCAGGGTTTCTGCAAAGGAAAACTTCTCTGGGAGAGAGGCTGAAGGAATGGAATCCTCTGCATCAGAATCCTCATAAGTGGAGAGGGGTTGCAGGTCTTCATATTCATCTGAATCTTGTTCAGACAAAACTACAGGGGACAGATCTCTTTTCCTTTTGGAGGGGGTAGCTTGGCTTCCCCTGATCAGCATGATAAGGTCTTCCACCATTTTAAGTATTTCAGACTGAGGCAAAGTAGAAGGCGTCTGAAAGTGGGTCGGTTTCTTGGGTGTGATTCGTACCCTGGGGCTAAGAAACTCAGCCATTTTTGAAAGAACGGTAGTCGCGAAAGAAGACAGTTTGTGTCGAGATTCAGTAGTGTGAAGGACTTCCTCGGAAGCCAGTGCCTGCTCAGCAGCTTCGGACCCATCCAAGGTACAGACGACCGCAGGATCCTTAGTCGAAGAAGAGTTTTGCGGCATACCAGACTCCGAAAGGGTCTCGGTAGCAGCCTGCAAATCAACAGGCGCGGGCATCAGGGGCTGCAAAAGCACCTCACCAAGTACCGGAGAACTGACAACTAGCTCAACGGAAGATTCGTTGATAGGTTTGGACCTGTGCGGTCTGTCTCTATCTTATCTTTACATTTTTTTCCGAAGATGTGGTGTCGGATGGCTTATCGAAGCCATATCAGAATTTGAGGACTGTAAGCGAAAATATCTGGCTACAATAAGGGCCTGACGACAGATACTTCTGGCGTTGAACAAAGCACAGAAGTGACAACAGGGGACGTCGTGGTCTGGGCCTAAACAAGTGATGCAGTAAGAGTGGAAGTCTTGGTGTGGTATTTGCTTTCCACAGGTGAAACAATTAACTTTTTCTGGCATCAGTTAGTGCAAGAAAAGAGGATCCCCAATGGGGTACTTAGCTTTAGAAGACTTCAACTTCAATTCGGTAGACAAAAACTCAGGTAGAGGCTGACCGGCACTCGTGCAAACTGCTTCTGCTTCGGGGTCCATGGCAAGAAAGACTGATGTAATGGCGTTGGCTGTCTTACTTTATACTAATGACGACCTGGCGTCGGCTGCCTTACTTTATACTAATGACGACCTGGCGTCGGCTGCCTTACTTTATACTAATGACGACCTGACGTCAGTCCTCAAGTGACAGCAACCGACACAGAAATACGAAACCTCTGGCATTCGGGCCGGCCGAGAGCTACCCTGGCAGGATAACCCAAATGTGATGGACTGCAACAGTGAAATATGAAGAACATCTTGTAAAATGAACAAGAAGCAGAATCGCCTTGTGTTTCACAGCTCACTTTTTGCTGGACAAACTTTTGAATTTCTTCCTTAGCAGGTTTTGCATCAAAAAATGATTTTGACTCTCCAGGAAAGAATATTCTGAAGATAGCTGGGTAAAGCAGTTTGAATATCACACCTGCTTCTTGACATTCCCTGATTAGTGGGTGTACAGTGAGTAATCATTTTCCACAAATATTCTGTCTCCCACTTTTAGTACTTTGTCCCCCTGCCACAGTTTTGTCAGAATCAACTCCTTCTGCTAGCAGGATTGAATCTTTACTATTAAAGGACTAGGTTGCTTTATCATGGTCAGGTTTGGAGCATACACACGCTGTGACCTTTCAATTAACTCCTGCTGTGGAATACCAGTCCAGCTGCTTATTTGTGCTACCTAAAATTAATACAGTTTGTTCCTTCCAGCTTCTCTGGTACAGCAGATAATATCAGGTTTTCCCTATATGCTCTGTCCTCTACTGCTCTTATTTTTTGAAACATCTCTTCTTGAGCAATATTCAACAAGCCTTTTTTTGTTTCACTCTCTGATTTTTGCAGGTTTATCATTTCATCTGAATATCTATTTACAGCTTCTTACATTTTTCCCCACCTTTTGTTATTTGAGTAGATATAATCCATCAATCTTTCACATATTTTAATCACAGGAAGTTACTAGGCTAATGGCCCGAAGGCCCTTACAAACCTAGCCAAGTTCTACCCTTATTTTCACTATTGGTATCTATCGCCCCTGTCCAAGAGGGACACAGGTGGAACCCCTGGGGCAAATTTATGGTTACCCATCCAATCGTCCAAACTGCATTTGAAGAGGGTCAATGAGATGCTCTGTTTGACAAAGTGGGAGTCTATCTCAAAGGTGTGGTAACCTCTGGGAGACAAATCTGTCCCTCCAGCAGATTCTATTAATGTCACATACCAGGTTAACGTCTTTAAAGGGAGTAACCAGTGTACCATTTAACTTGCAGATATGCAGCATTTCCAATAAAGCAAGGTCAGAAATTGCCTTATATGCTAGGCAGAGATCACCTCTGAGTAGTCGCGATGAAGAAGAATAAAGTGACAGTGATTTCAGACAATCCACAATCCACATAGGACAGATGCTGAAGACCTTGAATTTTCCTTATAAGGAACCTTTGTGCTCTCTCCAATTGTTGCAGGTGCTTGGAAAGGTACATACCAAAAGCGGCATCGTATTTAATTATTGGCCTGATGAGGGAAGAATACAGGGAGGTTATAACTTTTTTTTTCTGCTGCCAATGCCCTTAGTTATGAGATGAGCAATACAGAATGGACTTTTTACCACTGTGAAGACATACTGATCACAGATAATGTTGCTGTCACAACCTGTGTGCCTAGGTCTCTCACCACTGAGTGCATACTTAGGGTGTTGCTACTGATGTGGTAATTAGCAGGACCATCACTCTTACCGAATGGGATGATAATATATTTTTTGCATTGACTTTAAGGCCATGGCTTTGGCACCAATCATTTGTTTCTGTAAGACCCTCTTGCAGAATGGTGACATTATTTGGAGATTCTATGACAGCTCCCAGTTTGCAGTATTCAGCAAACTTTGTCAGCCACAGACCTTTAGTTTTTGCTCACTCCAAGCCTGCTGTTGGAAGTGGATTCCACCATTTTGACTCTGTGTGTTCTATCAGTGAGCCAGTCAGTGACCCATCTAACAATATAAGGGTTGATACCTAGCTGGGTGAACTTGTCAATGATGCCTAAGTGGGGGATGTCAAAAAAGCCTTGGCTAAGTCAAGGTAGGTTGTATGCACAGATTTCCCCTCAAGGGCCTTGGTGACCATCTCAAAGAAGTCCACCAGGCTTACCAGGCAGGATCTCCCTTTGACAAATCCAAACTGAGTAGGTCAAGTATTTGGGGATTACCTACATCTTTGTTAATAAGGTCCATGATTTGGTCCATGGCTTTGCAGAAAAGGCTAGTCAGGCTAACATGTATATAGTTTCTGAAGTCAGTGGCAGCACCATCTTTGTGCAAGGGAATAACAGTGGCAGTTTTCCATTCAGCTGTAAAGAAGCTAGTCCTTAAACTATGACTGAAGAGAGTACCCAATGGTGTTGCTAATTCTTGTTGGACCCCATGCAGGATGCAGCCTGGGTTGTTACCAGATCCCATAGATGCTGTTTTTTTTCCTTAGAGAGGGCATTTACGACCTGCCCTTTAGAGATACAAGGTAGGGAACAGGTGGTAGGGATGTCATGGGGTAGGTGTAGCGGGGAGAGGGGAGTGAAGTTTTCACAGAACCTGTCGGCCAACAGGTTGGCTATGTCCACAGGCTCAGTATGTGTGCATCACTATCAGTAAGGCACAAACCTGGGCTTTTTTTAGGTTACGTATGTAACTAAAGTATGCCTTAAGGTTGTCCTTAGTTGAGGAAGCCAAGATTTGAATACCTTTGATTTATTTTTTTCCTCTAGGTTATTGGAAGTCATGTCATACACCAAAGCTGGAGCTTGCACTGCTTTTTGCTATATAGCCTTAAAATTCTTCCCAGTCAGTGTTTTTCCCTCATATTTTGTAATTAATTTCCTTTCAGGTTCTCTGAATTTCTTTTTTGCTGGCATCCAGGCAGTGTACTTACTAGCCAGTTACTGAAATTTACCCTTAAATACAAGCTTACTGTCCCTTTCTTCTGAGTTTGTTTTCACACTGGGAGAGCTGAAATTGAGCTGTCGCTCATTGTATAGCCACTACCAAATAACTGGAAGGCAAGATTCCATCTTTCTCAGTAGTCAAGAAATTAGGAATTATTGCCCAGGAAGTCTTTGACAGGTGGAATGAACAAATAAAAAAAAATACAGAACTACTGTAAGCAATCAAAAAGTGAACACACACACCTCAAATCAAACACATCCCCTGATGACCCAAGGAAAGGAAGTAAACTGCCATTGGCAGAAGTCCAGGCATGCTCTCTGAACCTTCAACTTTAAGAGATGCCTTCAGCTTTAATTCATCAAGCAGAACCACCCTATGAATAGAAGTTACTGAAGCAAAACTGAAAAGGCAATTAGGTTAGGTATCAAAGCAATAAAACATCCAATCATTACAGCAAGTGGAACCAGTCTTCGCTGAGGTGTGCTGCCCCCAAGCAGTAAACATACAGTGTGTGCATCTTGAGGGCAGATCTTGTGGCCGCAAGAAACACATTTCTTAAATCTGGAGGCTTTGCCCAACATCCTGAAAAATAAAGGGCTAGGCACTTGCACTAAAGACAGCAAAAGTGAAAAACCTATAAACACAAGTACACGGACAAGTCACCAATCCTCTCTCTCATATATATATATATATATATATATATATATATATATATATATATATATTTTACATAACATATACACACATATGTAAACATATATTGAATTTTATTATATATATATATATATACACATATATATATATAAAATTCAATATATGTTTACATATGTGTGTGTGTGCGTATGTGGGTCCACGTTTAAATTTCGAAACTCCAGAACTTCAAACATCACAAATCCAAAAGCTCGGATGTATGTGTGTGTGTGTGTGTGTGTGTGTGTGTGTGTGTGTGTGTGTGTGTGTGTGTATATGTGGGTCCACTTTTAAATTTCGAAACTCCAAAACCTCAAACATCACAAATCCAAAAGCTCGGATATTCAAAGTTTTGGAATCCTGAAATATATATATATATATATATATATATATATATATATATATATATATATATATATATATATATATATATAAACCCTAAAACAATAAAACTTCATCAACCACAGCCCCCCCTGCACTTCCCATGTTGGGGGGGGTTGCACACCTCACACCCCCTGCTACTTAAATATTCCAACTTCAAGATCACACTACAGTGAAGAGAATGGTAAACTTCCCATTACGCATTGTCAGGCGATCTCTACCAATAAGTTTTGAGATTCCAAAAATTGGAACATCTGAACTTTGGGATTGAGAAGTTCGAGGTTTTGAAATTTCAAAATTTGAAAGTGGACCTATATATATATATATATATATATATATATATATATATATATATACACACACATATATATATATATATATATATATATATATATATATGCGGATTCACTTTAGAAGCTCGAATTCCCAAAATCTCAAACTTCATATGGTCGAGACCAAAAGATCGAGTTTTGGAAACTCGAACTTCTAAAATGAAACCAAAAAAAAAAAGGCAAACATCGCTTTTGCAGGGGGGCTTCGCACCACTGCACCCCCCCCATGTGGGGGGATGTGCCCTCTACACCCCCCCTACTTAAATATACCATCTCCGAGATCGCGCTACAGTGGAGAAAAGGGAAATCTCCTATTTTGCGCTGTATGCAGAAGCGCAAAACGGGAGATTTCCCACTTCCTGTCAACACCGCAAAAAAGATAAAAACATTACATACACACAGAGAGTACAAGAATCCTTGCCTCTGTGTGCACGTAATGTTTTGAGGTAAGTAAAGTGTTATTTTTTAAGACTTTACATATTCGATTTACTGAAATCTCGATCATATGGTCTCGACCATATGAAATTCGAGATTTCAGTAATTCGATTATGTAAAATGCTCCCGTACACACACACACACACACACACACACAGCCACACACACACACACACACACACACACACACACACACACACACACACACACACACAGCCACAGCCACACAGACACCTCTCTCTATATATATGTATCTATATATATATATATCTATGGGGAGGATGCAGAGAAAGATCACAAATAGCCTCGGAGGAGGTAAGGAAAGAAATGCAACACTAATGATAGCAGAAAAAAAAAGATCCTTCAAAAAATGTTGATCCATGTTTGTAGCATTTGAACAGCAAACGAGATCTGGGGTATTTAGTTGGGATAGTGGAATTAAAGGGAGGAGCCTCAGCCTTGGATCAAAAGTCTGAGCTGCTGATATTCGATCTGTATGGATCTGAAAACCCATCAGTTAAGGATGAATGCAGGAGACAACATCGGATCACCCACTAACAGGAAAATGAATGGCAGGGGGGGTGCCTACTCAGGGTATGACAGGGGAACTTACCATCAATCCACAAACTCTAAACTCCATCCCCCATCTCTTCATCAAGATCCACCCAATAGTGGTGCCTTTTTACATTCTGTTTCCCTCTGGATCATCACTGTTCGATTATTGTTGTCAAATGTTTGCTTCCCCTACACAAATCCACACCGATCGATTTTTATCAATTCTGGCAACACCTTTGCCACATCTCTTAGCAACTAGAAACAAACACATCATAATAATGGTTTAAAATTGAAACTGATCTATATGAAGATGGGTCTGAAGGGTCTTTGCCCTTTCTGGGTAATACAGCCACCACAGATTTCTTCCAGATACTGGTACTTCCCCACCTTGGAAAACATTGTTTAACAAAACCATTCAGAAATTTAGCATTTTCTTCCAGCTAACTTCCACAGGAATACCATCTGTTCTTGGAGACTTCCCCTGTTGATTAAATTATAGCTCACCATTTTTCATCTCATCTCTTCCTATCTCTGCTGTTAAATGTTGAGCCTCTACTTCCTCTAACCTTGGAATAATTAGGCTTTTCACAGTTTTCATTTATTCTTTTTTTTTCTGGGTTTCCATCTTCCTCTGCTTTATACAAATGTTTATAACATTTCTGATATACCTCTAACATGTCTGTAGGATTTCTGGTTATTTTCTTGTCATAGGCTCCCTAAGCTTGGCAACATCCTTTTCTACTTTCTGTTGCTTCAGTTGTTGTGCTCACAGGATGTAATGGGATCCTATCTCGCCTACATTCACAACAGATGGGTTCGGAGCCGATCCATCGGCTCCGACTCAGCAACTAATACACTAGCACGAAGTCTCTCATTGGCTGGGCTACTCCCTATCCCAGGATGCACTACACCT
The DNA here is from genome assembly GCF_019279795.1 of Protopterus annectens. NCBI lineage: Eukaryota > Metazoa > Chordata > Ceratodontiformes > Protopteridae > Protopterus > Protopterus annectens. The sequence continues at coordinate 1,955,523,299 of NC_056739.1, forward strand.
GCTTCCCCAGATCTCGTTTGCCGCTTAACAAGCTGGACGTGGTCTCGACTTGGCTGGAGCTAAGTGGTTATTTTTACCTTATTGGTCCTTGACCTAGGGAATTTTTGTCCATATTAACCAAACAGCTGTTTTAACAGCTATTTCTTGCTATTTCTTGTTATTTCTGATTGTTTTTTGTTGAGTGCTTGTTTCCAGAAATTTAATTTGTTCAGTCGGGCAAGGCCCGTTTAAGTTAGAGGGCCTTTGCCCTACCTTTGAGTGCTATTTGGTTTTTATTTACTTTGGTTAGTTGTTTTTCGGGCAAAGCCCATTTAAATTAGAGGGCTTTGGGCCGTTTAATTGTTTCAAATTGTTGTGAGGTAAACTGTCACCAGTACTCGCGCCAGTGTCTCGCGCTTTTCAGTTGGCGCAATTTGTGTGTAGTGCTATACTTGTGGTGATAGAGTAGTATTTCCTTAGAGTTGTACTTGTTGTGGCCTATATCATGTCTAAGGAACAAAAGTCAGGTTTTAAAAAATGCACTCGGTGCAAATATAAAATGTCCATTACAGACAGTCATTCTATATGTGTTTATTGTTTGGGGCCGAAACATCTACAAGAGACTTGTAGCGTCTGTCATGCGTTCTCATCTAGAGTTCTTCAAGAACGCAAAAACAAATTAATATTGAAAGGGCTTATCAAGCCTTCCTTTGAGGAAGCCTTAGATCTACCTGTTGCTTCCAAAAAGAAAAGATCGTCGGCTCCGACAAGTCCGTCGGAGCCGACTTCTAAAAAGACAAAATTGACCTCTTCTTCCTCGGCTCCACTGACTTCGGGGCCGAGGGTCGAAGGGTCTGCCTCGATACCTCCTACCTCGGCTCCATTGCTGTCGGAGCCGCAGGTTGGAGTATCGAGAGGTGAATCACCTCCATCGGTTCCAATGGCTTCGGAGCCGGTGGAAGTGTGCAGCTCAGACTCTTCCCCCTCGGCTCCGGAGAAGGCTCCTTCGGTGCCGATGGTGGTCCATGCTGTGGTGGAGTCGGCGCCGATAGTATTGGAGCCATTTCGGAGCCGGTCCCCTTCTCTCTCGGAGCCGAGAGGAAAGTCTTCTCGATTGTCTACCTCCTCTAAATCATAGAGACTTTCAGATTCGGACCTGGATAGGGTTTTACAGAGGCGATTCCAATCTCCAGTGTTTACTAAATTGGTCTCGGCTCCAGCACAGTTAGCTTCGGAGCCGATCCCCCCTCCAACACATTCGATTCCTCCTCCAACCTCCTCGGAGCCGTTGGAGTCGGTGGTGGTGGAGCAAAGCGAGCCATACGGTCGGAGCAGAGACCCTTCGAGGTCTCTCGGTTCCGACTGTGCTTCCTACCCTGTCCTCCGGTTCAGGGTTTGGTACTGCGACCTCTTCAGCCGGGCCCGAGGGGAATACTTTGGGACTGGGTGCTTCGGTGCCTAGTCTTCCTCTCGGAGCATCGGCTGCTGGAATTCCCAGTGCCATCGTGGCCTCTAGACCAGTGACCTCCTTGGATTCTGGAGGTCCGGCCTTTGAGGCCATGAGGAGCGCGCTGGCCATGCCTTTGCCGGTTCAGCAAGATTCTACCTCACCGTCCCTAGATTTGGAGACTGGTGCCTCTGTTGTGTTGCAGCCCCCTGGCAGCGGGGCCCCAGGGCCTGAGGATACCCCCATCGGGGGTTTCCTTCTTCCGGGTGGTCCGTCCGAAACTGCTTCGGACGAACCCCCACGGAAGAAATTGTGTAAGAGGAAGCACGTAGACTCCCAAGATGAGTCTATTACATCGGATACTGACCTCAAGACGCAGAAGGGTCCCCAAATCATCTTCGGATGATATCTCCTTCTCAGATATCTTGGAGATTCTGAGACAGAGAGGTGACTGGCAAGCCAAAACCCCTTCAGCTGAGGAGTCAGTCTTCCTCAAGGCCTTTGGGGCCCAGCCTTCCGCCTCCTGGGTGTCTCCGCCCTTCGATGAACTCCTTGATTTGGTTTCTCCAAGGGTGTGGGAACACCCTGATTCTGTGGAACCGGTGCCTGTGAGGCCCAATAAATTTTGTCAGCCCCAGAAGGAATTTCTCACAAAGGGTGTGCCTGTAGATGCTTTGGTGGTGGCTTCTGCCACACAGCAGGGCGTGGCAGAGGCTTCGACGTCTATTCATCCTCCTAATAAGGATTCTAGGAGTATGGATAGGTACGGGAAGCATACCCTGTCCTCAGCGGCCTTTACCTTACGGTCGCTGAACTACTTATGTCATTTTACGAGGCTCCAAAGGGATCTTCTCAAAGAGCTAAATGACTCTCTTGTTGGTAACCTACCTGAGGCGCTGGCCCCGACTGTTGGCGCACAGATGACTACCCTCTTTTCTATTGTTAACTCGTCCATGAGGCTCATTTCATATGCGGCCGAAGGGGCGAGTAGAGCAGCGGGAACAGGCGTTGCCCTCAGGAGACAAGCCTGGTTACGCTTGTGTTCGTTCACAGAGGCCTTCAAGTCTTCCTTCGCCGACGCCCCCTTTGATGGGTCATCTTTGTTTGGACCCAAGGTGAAGGACACACTAACTCGGTGCGAGCAGGAGGGCAAGACTTTGACTGCCGTTGGGGCCCGATTTTCCGCTCCTTCCAGGCCTTACCCCAAGGCTGGGAGAGGAGGGAAAATGTGGTTTAGAAAATCTCAAAAGTCTTTCCCTACTCCACCCAGTGATTCCCCCTCCAGAGGCAGGGGGGGGGGATTTTGGAAGACGCCGCCCCAGAGGTGGCAGAGGCCCCCGTAACTCTGGAGACCGTGATTCCTTTCGTGGTTCTTCATACAACCAGCGTTCCTGAGTTGCTGCCCGACTGTGCAACTCCGCCAGTCGGGGTCGCTGGCACACCCACAAGCTTGGGAAACCATAACAAGCGATCAGTGGGTGCTTCGCATTATTACCGGAGGATATATCATCCCCTTCAACAAACCCCCCCTTTCTTTAAGGGAAATCCCGGACGTACCACCCAGTCAGCGGGATCAGGCAGCATTAGAGGTTTCAAAGCTGCTAGAAAAAAGAGCCATCCAGCCTGTCCCCATCGACCAGATCGGATCAGGAACTTACTCAAAATTATTTTTGGTACCAAAAGACAGGGGACTTCAGGCCCATTTTGGACCTCAGTTCATTGAATCGTTTCGTAAAAAAGTCCAAATTCCGAATGGTCACTCTTCAATCTATTCTTCCTTTGCTGGAAAAAGATGCATGGATGTGCTCCATAGATCTCCAGGACGCTTACTATCACATTCCCATAGCTCAAGAGTCCAGGAGACATTTACGCTTCGCCTCGGAGTCAGTCATTTCAATTCGAGCACTGCCCTTTGGTCTCACCACAGCCCCAGGGTGTTCACCAAGTGTCTGGCAGTGGTAACTGCTCACCTGAGAAGTCTGGGATTCCAGGTGTTTCCTTATCTAGACGACTGGCTCCTTACTGCCACCTCCGAGCATCTACTACTCCAAGCGCTCAGAGCCACGTTCACCTTGGGCGTTTCTTGGGGATCACGTTCAATTTGCAAAAATCTGTACTACAGCCATCTCAGCGTATTACTTTCATAGGCAGACTTAGACACAAAAAGAATGCGCCTATTTACCGGCAGCAAGAATTCAGGTCTTACAAGATCAAGTCAAATCCTGTCTCCCCTACAAAGAGCCCCGGCCCATCGGATCCTACAACTGTTGGGCTCGATGGCGTCGACCATACTTTTAGTTCCCTTGGCCAGACTTCACATGCGAATTTTACAATGGCTACTGTCGGTTCAATGGTCTTATCAGGAACTTCCCTTGAACCACTTAATCATAATCACGGAAAGTTGCCGTCGAGATCTGCATTGGTGGCTTCTCCAATCAAATCTCGACCAGGGCGACCCTTCATACCTCAACGTCCGTTGCCACTGTGACTACGGACGCCTCCCAGGTAGGGTGGGGGGGTCATTACCTGGACAGGTCGGTCCAAGGCACATGGCAGATCCAGGAAACACATTTGCATATCAATGTCCTGGAGATGAGAGCGGTACTATTGGTACTCCAAGCTCTCCATCACGCTCTCCCACAGGGCCCGATTACTATCCTATCCGACAATATGTCGGTGGTGTGGTACATAAACAAGCAAGGTGGAACCAGGTCTTACCCACTATGCAGAGAAGCCATGAGACTTTGGCACTGGCAGTAGCTACCAACCGCTTTCTAATGGCAACGCACATACCGGGGAAGTCCAATGTGATTGCGGACAGATTAAGCAGGACCATTCTTTTACCCCACGAGTGGTCCCTCAACCAGGGTATAGCTGCGAAAATATTCGACAGATGGGGTCTTCCTTGCTGCGACCTGTTTGCCAGCCCTCACAATGCGAAATGCAGAGAGTTCTTCACACTGTTTCCTTCTCAGGGACAGATTCCCAGGGACGCTCTGACTCACATTTGGCCCCCCGGTCTTCTCTACACCTTCCCTCCGTTCCCCCTCCTCCCGAGGGTGATACAGAAGGCCATTTACATGGAGAGCGAGATGATTTTGATTGCCCCGCACTGGCCTCGTCAAGTTTGGTTTCCTTTCCTACAGAGGCATGCGATAGAAGGTCCATGGTTTCTGGATCCGGTGCCAGACCTGTTGACTCATCAGTCAGGACGGCTTCATCCGTCTCTCAGGTCCCTGAAGTTGGCAGCATGGTTACTCCACTTCCATCCTTAGTCCGAGACAATGCTCTTTCGCGGACGTGGTCCACATACTGTCTTCTTCTCATAAACCTTCCACCATCAAACTTTATTCCAGTAAATGGAAAAGGTTTGCCTTCTGGGCTCAAGAACGGGTATAGATCCACTCACTGCACCAGTATCGGAGGTTCTGAATTTTCTGGCCTCCCTTTTTCAGTCGGGCACTTCAGTTTCTACCATTAAGGTTCAGTTAGCGGCGATCTCTAATTTTCATGCTTCATTTGAACCTTCATTGATGTCTCACAAACTTTGTAAGGCTTTCCTTAAAGGGGCTTGGCTCCTTAGGCCTCCTTTATCTCATCCTGTCCCCTTGGGATTTGAATATGGTTCTTGCTGCCCTAACTGCCCGTCCTTTCGAACCAGCTGCTACTTGTGATTTAAAATTTCTGTCTTGGAAAACGGCCTTTTTAGTAGCCATAACATCTGCTAGGCGAGTTTCAGAACTTCAAGCTCTTTGTTCTGATCCTCCCTATTTGATTTTTCACAAGCATAGAGTTTCATTGAAATTAAACCCTGCATTTATACCAAAAGTGGCCTCCTCTTTCTGTATGCAACAAACTATAGAACTCCCTGTCTTTTTCCCAGAATTCTCTAATAACGCAGAGTATACTTTGCATCAATTGGACGTACATAGACAACTGCGTTTTTATTTGAATAGAACCGCTCAAACGCGGAAATCAAATCAATTGTTTGTTTCTTTTGCAGTGAACAAATTGGGTCAACCAGTAACAAAAACCTCCATATCCAAATGGATTAAAGATTGTATCATTTTTATTTATTCACAGGCTAACAAAGACCTTCCCTTTCCAGTCAAGGCTCATTCTACCAGGGCAATGGCTACTTCCGTAGCTTTTCACTCCAAGTTATCAATAGATGATATTTGTGCTGCGGCAACCTGGACTTCTCCGCACACTTTCATTTCTCATTACAAATTGGATGTGGTTTCTCGAGGCAGAGCTTCCTTTGGTTCCACAGTTCTCAGGAGTGTGTTCCAATGAGCCATCCGGGATGTAGGTGCTAGGGACGCTGTCCCATCTGTTGTGAATGTAGGCGAGATAGGATCCCATTACATCTTTTAGTTATGTACTTACCATAACTTCGGATGTATGGGATCCATCTCGCCTACATTCATAAGTACCCACCCTCCTTCCCCCTTCCATTCGGATTTAGAGGAGCTGTAGTCTCTTTTTTTCTTGGAGATCTTTCTTGAAGAACTTTAGTTGGTTATAGTGACTACTAATTTTTCTGTGTTTGCATGGATGTATGAAAGCGAACAAACAAGATCTGGGGAAGCAGGTGTAGTGCATCCTGGGATAGGGAGTAGCCCAGCCAATGAGAGACTTCGTGCTAGTGTATTAGTTGCCGAGTCAGAGCCGATGGATCGGCTCCGAACCCATCTGTTGTGAATGTAGGCGAGATGGATCCCATACATCCGAAGTTATGGTAAGTACATAACTAAAAGTTTTCATGCTCTGCAGCCATCAAAAATAGATGCTTAGCAGCACCTTTCTAAACTCATGCATATTATCCAAATATCTTCTTATTTTTCATTTAGCACTCTGCAGTTGTTCTTCTTCCTGTGCTGAGAGATGCCCTTTACTCTGCACTATAACAATCCCTCTAAATATCTTTGCCTTTTATTTCTAACCTGTCTTTAAACTCCACTTTCATTTTATCCCACTCACGATCTATCCATTATGAAAGAATTTCTGCCTTCCTTAATAGCTCTAGATTTATTAGCACTACTAATTTCTTGTCTTTTTAATAGATTAAGTAGGAAAGTGACAATCTCTCTGTTTTATTTCATTATCTTAAATTTTTACTGGTGTTAAGACCTGAAAGTTCCTGGATATGTTTCAAACCTTTCAATTAAATATACACTCTTGTACAGAATAGAAAGTGAATACTGACTGAGTTCATGTCTTCTATACCAAACATCCTAGTACACTTCTTCAGAATTCTGATCTTTTCTTTTATTTCCCTTCTAGGTCCCTAGATATATCCTCACTATTGCAAACCAATTTTCAGTCCCCACCTACAAAAAAAAATCCCCTGGTTAAAGATGATCATTTCACCCAACTCAAGTTTCATAAGTGATTTAAGTGGAATATAAATAAGTGCCAGCATAATCTTCCTCCCCTACCAAAAAACCCTTACTACCACCAAAAATATTACTTACTTTTAACCCTCTTTTATTATTGCAGACCCTCTAGCAATCAGTATTTTATTCCTTTTCTTTTGTCTCCAATATTTTGCTGAACGTTCACCCTGAAAATCTTTTAAATTAATATTTCTATCCAAATGTGTCATTCAGCATTGCTGTTTGTAAACCTCTATTTCTTGATGCACTTCAATGCTCTCTGCTTTTTGTTAATACATGTGTTTGAGTTTACTGTGGAGCTTTAAAGTACCCCAGGTAACTCTAAGCCATCTTATGAGGAGAAAGAATAGTTGTGTAAAATCTTACCATAACCTTAGATGTCGTCCTCTTCTATGTTGCAGTATTCTTAACATGTGGGAGATCCTCTGCCCCGAGAGACCTGACATCCGGCCAGCATACAACAGCTTTTAGCTATTGCAAGTATGTGGACATAGCATTTATGGCTTGTCAAACATCAGCCATAAAAGGACGTCTCTATGTACAATCCTCTGAACATCTGTGCCACCATTTGGAACGCTTGACTTGTACATTGGTCTGCTCTGTTTTGATGCTTCCAGCTTTCAGATAAGTGCCCAGTTGGGGTTTACAGTTTTTATTATTACATTTTTTGTTTAAGTTCATGTCATCCAGGAACGGCAAGTGTAGGTGTGGAAGGCAAATTACACATAAGGGCAGTTGCGCTCTTTGTCTTTATGTCTAGGCCCAAATCACGACCATCACTCCTGTGCTATTTGGCAGACTTTTGTCCCAAAGACCTTGTGAAGCCATCTTTCGGCTTTGAGTCTCTACTTAGAGATCCAACATTTGAAAAGACTACCTAAGGCCATTACAGAGGGTTCTTGGGTGCTTTGGAAGAGCCAACTTTGAAGAGGAAGGTCAGTAGGCCTAGGCCTGAATTGTCTTCTGCAGTGCCTCTTTCTCCAGACGTATCCCTCGAGGCTAGTGAAGACCCAGAAGTACGTTCAGAGGTTGGGTGTGGTTCTTCAACAAGTACCACTTCGTTAAAGAATCTGACCTAGGCACGGTCACAAAGACGGTGCAGACGTCCTTATCAGACGGTCAAGGGGAACCATGGCTTGTAGTGTCAGAAGGGCTCAGAATCTTGTATGGGAAGAGGTCTCTGTGTCGGTCGTTTAAGGCAAGCCTACGTCGGGTCCTTCCACTTGCCATCAAGCAGAGGTGCATGTTAAGAAAAACAAAAAAAGTAAGCATCTTTCAGATCTTAAATCCTCTCAGTCAGATTGGAATACTTTTTCACAGGAAATGATTTAAGGTTCTAAAGACTCTTAAGCCTCTTTCTGCTATCTCCTTTACTACTACTTCTGTAAGGAGAGTTAGAGAACATGAGTTTTCAGAGGATGAGTATATGAGTATTCATCTGATGAGGATTCCTTGGCATATTTAACTCAAATTACATCTCCAATGGTGCAGATTCTCCAATGGAAGAAATATCTTTTGGGGAAACTACTAACAAGATGATATAATTCTTTAAATGGAACTGTTCTCAGGTTTCTGGAGTGCAAAAAAAGATAGTATGACCTTATACAAATGGAATCACCTCCTCCTCCTCCGGCTGTGCCACCTGCACTGCCAGCATTTTTGGATGCTTTATCCTCTGCTTCTAAGGCCCCTACACCTAAAAGGCCCGACAGATTTTATAAGGTGCCTGATGATTGTAGAGTCCTTTACAAATGCCCTTCAGCTGGATCCTGCTGTGGTATTTATTGCTTCAGACAAAAAGTAATGCGTTTTTTGGCTTTTCACGGTTAGGGCTTGCCACAGTGGAACTTCGGTCCGCTAATGATTGGTAGTGGATTTTTACGTGCGGAGTTACCGGCTCTTACGCACAACCTTCAACGAAGGTATGCCCCATCACGCATGCCTCCACACAGAAGACGCTCTAGCTGAGAATCGAACGGGACAACGTCTTCCTATGAGGCGACAACGCTACTGCAGCACCACCACAGCACTTTATTTACTGCTTCAGACAAATAATCTAGGTTATTACCATCCTCTATGGTTCTTACTTCAGATAAGGAGAGCAAGATTATTGAAAGACTTGGGAAGGAGGTTTACACTTCTTCCACTTTAGCTTTCCATGCCATTAACTATCAAACAGACATATCCAGCTATTCTTTGGCTCTTCTTTCTCAGGTCTCTCAAGCTCTTTCAGAACTTCCAGATTCTGATGTTAAAAAACAGGTTATGTCCCTTTTAGGAGATTCTTCTCAAGTGTCTCGTCACTCAATCAAATGCAGTTATGATGCAGCAGAAGCATCATCTACAACAGCTGCTTCTGGCTTTGTCTTAGAAGGTATTCTTTGTTGAGGCTTCAACCGCTGCCAGATGACATCAAAGCAAAACTGATGGATGCTCCTCTAGTTAACAATGCTCTTTTTGGTAATGCAGCTGCAAACTTACTGAAGTCCTTACAAGAAAAGGGAAAGGAACTTCAGGACTTGAAACACATGTGTGTGTCACCTGTCCCACAATTTCACAGAACTTTTTCCTTCTAAACCCTCTTCTGTTAGGATACTTTCAGGACTAAGAGGAATGTTAGAAGGCCTCCTCAGCCTAAAGCTTCTCTCTCAGGTTCTTCTCCTAAACAGCCTTTTTTAGATAGGTCCGGTAGTCTGTGACTATCAACTACTCTCAAATCTTACTCCTCTTTCTCATTGTCTATCCCAGTCTCTTACAGTTTGGAAAAGTATATTCTTGGGTTCTCTCCATTATCCAACATGGATATTTCATGACTTGGAAAAATGTTCTTCCTTTCAGGGGCATTCCTCAGCCTCCTCCAAACCAGTAGGATTTGTTCCCACAGGTTTTAAAGGATTTACTTAAGAAAAATTCAACATGTTCCTCTGGACCAAGGGGAAAGAGGGTTTTACTCAAGAATGTTTCCTGTGCCCAGAAAGTAAGGTCCTTGGAGACCCATTCTACACCTTTCCCATTTAAACACTTTTCTAAAGGTTCCTACTTCCCGCAATCTGTCTTTACAGACTTTGCTTCCTGTAATTCCTCCTCAGACTTGCATGGCCTATCTGGACATCAGGATGCTTATTCTTCACATCTCTATTCATCCTCTTCTCTGTGGCTTCCTTACACTTTCAGTTCTCTGCCTTCCCCTTTGGTCTATCTACTGTCCCAAGGGTATTCACAAGTGTTTGCCCCCTGTGATTGCTTACTGCAGGATCAGAGGAGTTCAGGTATATCCATACCTGGAGGATCTCCTTTTTCTGGCTCCTCTTCCAGAACAGTTACTTCAAAATCTGCACTTTGCCATCTCTCTCCTGCAAGGGTTGGGGTTCACAATAAACTTCAAAAAATCATTTCTTTCCCCTTCTCAGGATCACATTTTCCTAGGGTGCAGGCTAACAACAGATCTCATGATGGCTTTCTTCCACCAGAAAATATTCTCTCTCTCACTTCCTTCTTTCAGAGTCTTCTGTCTCTTCCATCTCTAACTGCTACGGGGTTTGAGACTACTGGGATTTACGGCCTCCACAATACCTATAATGCCCCTGGCAAAACTTCACACGAGAAAGTTTCAGTGGTACCTAAATTCAGTTTGGATGCAGCATGGTCATCCTATGGAGTTTGTACTTTCCCTTCTCCCATGCCTGAAATCAGAGCTTCTTTGGTGGATTCAGCAATTTTCTCTGAATTCAGGTCTTCCTCCATCAGTCTCAACCAACTCAAAAGTTGTTCACAGACACAGGTTTGGGGCAACCTTTGCATCAAAAAGGTGCAGGGTCTCTGGTCTCCACCTCAAAGGAAGGAGCATATCAATATCAAGGAAATGAGGCCCCTCATACTAGCTCTACAGGCTTTCCATCCCATGTTTCATCCAGGACCTCTGAAAGTGTTTACAACACCACAGTCCTCTGGTATGGTAACAAGCGGGGGGGGGGGGGGGTGCAAAGTCATATCTTCATATCTTCTTTGCAGATTGGTTCTGGTGGCATGGAACATGGCAGTTCAGTACAACGTGACTCTTCAAGCAGGTTACATTTCATCCACTCAAAATTTTGTGGCAGACAATTTAAGCAGTTCTATGACTAAATCCTATGAATGGATGCTTCACAGGGATGGGCTTCTGGACTTTGTCCATTGGTGGGTACTCTTCTAGTGGATCTTTTTGCCTCCTCTCTGAACAGAGAACTTCCTCTTTTTTTGTGCCAGAGTCCCAGGTCCTCTGGTTTGGAAGGTGGACACCTTATCTTTATCATGAAAGGGGATGTTTCTTTATGCATTCCCCCCTTTCCTCTCATTCAAAAAGTTCTGATCAAGCTTCAGCAGGACAAATCAAAAATCTTGATGGCGACTCGCTTTTTGCCAAGACAGCATTGGTTCCCTCCTCTTCTGCTTTAGCCAATGGCAATCATCATAAGTTTCCTTCACAGGGTGGACATTCTCATACAAGACGAGGGATCTCTGCTTTATCCACATCTGTCAACTTTACATATGACTCCGTGGGTGATAAACGTTTGATTCCTATCAGTCACCTTTTTTTCTGAAGACATGCATAGGATATGGCAGGAGGCCAGAAAACCCAATACTAGAAGACCTTACTTAAAATGGAAAAGATCACCTACTTGGTATCTCTCACATAATCTGGATCCACTCTCAGTGGATATCCCAGTTGTTCTTTCCTACTTGTGTGAGTTACTTAAGAGTGGTTTGGCTTATTCCTCAGTGAAAGTTTACATGTCAGATATTTCTGCTTGCCTGCCATTGATTCCCCCTTTGGCTTCTAGACTGGAAGTGAAACTTTTTCTCAAAGGCATCCTTCAGATTAATCTTCCTAGTAAACCAGTTCCTCCTTGGGATTTAAATTATGTTTTACAGAAGTTAACTGTAGCCCCTTTTGAACCTGCAGTTTCAGCTTCCTCAAAGTTTGCACCTGGAAAACTGATCTTTTGCTAGCCTTAACCTCTGCTAGGAGGGTCTCTGAGAGCCAAGCTTTAATGACCTCTCCACCTTTTCTTGTTTTTCATAAGGATAGGGGGTCTTGTTGCATACTAATCCTTCCTTTATGCCCAAAGTGGTGAATGAGTTGTCTCAATCAATCTATTCAATTGCCTACTTTTTTCCTTTCTCCACAATCCTCCAGTGAGAGGATCGTACACACCTTGGATGTGCATAGACAACTCAGATTTTATTTGAATAAGACTAAGGCTATCAGGAAATCTGATCAGCTTTTTGTTTCTTTTCATCCCAGGGCTATAGGTTTGCTGGTTTTCAAGCAGACTTTCTTCTACAAATTTCTAATGCTATTTTATTTTGTGTGTTTCTCGGTAAGAATCTCCCTGTTCCTGTTAAGGCTTACTCCACTAAGTCTGTGGCTTCCTCTGGTGCTTTCCTTAAGGGTTTGGATACTAACACCAGTTGGAAGCTACCACTTTGTCTTCTGTTCATATTTTCACCAAGTTTTACAAGCTGGACAGAATTTCTAAATTCAGGGCTGGTTTTAGCATTGCCCTCTTTCCCTCGCAAACAAATTCCTTCACCTTTTTATTGCCTTCCACAACTTCTCAGGTTGATAAAAAATATACTTAATCTGCATGTAAGACTAAAGGGACTAGTAAGATACAAGCAGTAAAAATGTTTTCATTCATATCTATAACTGAGAATTATCATACCTATATATCCTTAGCTACCATAACAGAATCTTTTTCAATCCATACACCTAAATGCTTTCTTTTATATCCCCATAAGGATGTCTAGGTATGTAACTTACTGCTATAGTTTTTGTTTTATTTCCATTTGTTTTTTAACTTTAAAAGGCATGAAACTGTTTAAAAATGTTCAATAACACAAAAATGGCACTTTGTTTCTTGATTACTGATGCAGTTATATCCTTTAATACCAGAATCACTTTTTTTTTTTTTGCGAATGGCTCTAAATATAAAGCAAATAAAGGGGAAAGAGAACATTCATGTCTGGCTCCTCTGGTCAACACACCTTGTCAGATATGCACCCTCCTCCCACTTTCATTCTTGCTTCTTACTCTTGCTGAAACGATTTTTAAACTTAAGACATAATTTTCTCAGGCCATGTACCTTTGTCATCCTACCAACAGTACTACTGTCATCTACATTTAAAGCAATTAAGGTGGACTGTTTCCCTGATCAAAAGTACTTCAAGATACTTTAATCATAAAGAAAAGAAACCGTAAGACAAGAATCAATGTGCCGCAATAGATTTTCATAAGACAGTGTGACACTCTGAAGATCACACTGATAACCTATAAACATCAGGATACAGTAAACACTTCTCAACTTTTAGGTTTAACAGCACTCCCCACTGGTACAAGCATCTATCCACCCGGATGGTACTCCAGTTAATCAAGATAAATATATATTATCTCAAGGATGGGGTTGGAAAATATGCAGGCCGTCAAGTGTGCTTGGAGCGTAATCCAGAAGCTGGCTACACATCTCAGTTACACCCTTGCATTCTTCTCTAGCAAGAACAAATGTATTGTGGCTTCTGTACAGATGTATATGTAAGTAGTTAATATAGACACACCCACCCACCAACACACCATGTAAATACACAACATACCTCTCACCCTTTTAGCAACACAAATCTGGAAAAGAAATCAGAAAACACAGAAACCTATGCAGAGGTTTACACAAAAGCCCTGTATGACCATACAAACAACTGCATAGAAATGGCAGTGCCACATGGAAAATAACCCTGGTCTAAAAAAAAAACATGGCACCCTGTTGGAGTATTAATAAGTTATATAACAAAAGGAAGAAAATTCTGTTTTGAAGTAAGAGGGAATGTGTACAACAGAGCAAAAAGTCCCTCATTAGTCTAAGCAAGCAAATCAGGGAACTAGTCGAGTTTCTAAAAGCGACTTTGAGGTAAAAATAGCCTCCAAAGCTAAAGATAACCATAAGACATTTTTCAGTTATGTCCTCAACCGTAAAGGCAACACCAAACAATACGCGGATTGCAGACAGCATCACCTACACTCAGGCAGAAGACAGAGCAAATCTACCAGACAGACTCAGCTCAAATTCTACGTATCACCTCCATTTCTTCCCCAAGAAATACCCCCCACCACTCCACTGCCAATTATCACCAAAGAACAGGTTGACACTGCACTCTCTCTAAAGCTAAAAACATAACTTCAGTGGGGCCTACCAATACACCAGGTTGGCTCTTAAACAGCTTACATCAGGACTTATCAGGCCCATTAGGATCTCTATTTAACCACAGCATACAGAAATAGAAGTTATGTCCTTACCATAACGTTCCATGTGGAGTGTTCATCTCGCCTTTGTTCTTACACATGGGTTCGGAGCCGATCCTCGGCTCCGTGCCGGCCTCTTGCAAGCTCTGCATCGAGAAGAAGCTCGAGACAATCTAATACCCACAATCCCCCTCTGCCTTTACCTCAGATCTAGTTTGCAAGCAAACCAATCTCCAGAGAGAGCACATTCATGCTTACATCACATATGTCCAGAAATAAGAATTTATACATAACTATATATATATAAGACAAATAGACATATATATATATATATATATATATATATATATGTCAACTATGTACACAATATTTGTAGAAGCAGCAGTAGGATGATCCTGGCCAGGCATCAAAGAACGTTCTTCTAAGGGCGGGAGGGTGGGAATGTAAGAACAAAGGCGAGATGAACACTCCACATGGAACGTTATGGTAAGGACATAACTTCTATATGTGATAGTGTTCAATCTCGCTTTGTTCTTACACATGGGTAGCATCCCTAGCTCCTTGTTCCTGAGGAACTCACGGAAGGACGTTCTTGAGCACAGTGGAACCAAAGGTTGCCCTGTCCCTAGAAGCCTTGTCTACCTTATAATGAGAAATGAATGTATGTGGCTTAGACCAAGTAGCAGCCGCTGAAATAGCGTCCAGTGGTAGGCGGGCTGCATGAGCCAAAGATGTAGACACTGACCTTGTGGAATGTCCTTTGGGTTTGTGCAAAGAGTTTGATTTGAAGAATCGTAGACATAGATTATACAATCCGTTAACCACTTAGAAAGAGTTCTTTTGGTAACTGCTAGTCCTTTCCTGCTATCAGCAAAAGCCACAAAGAGTTGATCAGTTTTTCTGTGATCTTTTGTTCTATCCAAGTAAAATCTTAGTTGTCTGTGAACATCTAATTTATGCAACATGTACTCTATTTTGTTGGAGTGATTTTTGAAGAAAGTGGGTAATTCAATGGACTGATTAATATTGTTAATAGAACACACTTTAGGGAGAAAAGATGAATTGGTTGAAGAGAAACTCTGTCAGAGTGAAAGATCAAATAAGGGTGCTTGATGGAGAGAGCCTGAAGTTCAGACACTCGCCTAGCGGAAGTAATGGCTACCAAAAATAGAGTCTTCCAGGACAAAAATTTTAATGGGCAAGAAGAGGCAGGTTCAAAGGGGGGCAACATTAATTTAGATAACAACAAGTTTAGACTCCAAGGTGACGTAGGAGATCTGACTGGTGGTCTAATATGGAAAACCCCTTTAAGAAATGCTTTACAAAGTCTGTGAGCCATAACTGGAGCTCCACATTCTTCCACATGGAAATGTGAAATGGCTGCCAATTGAACTCTTAGTGTAGCAGGAGAAGCACCCTGATGGAATAAGTCCGTTAAAAAAAAATTGAAATTTGGAAAAAGCCCCCTTTTTAAAAAATTTTTGTAATCTACTTCAAAAATAGGGTTTAAAAACGAAACTGTAGAAGGACA